>NC_061803.1:1310000-1504517 GCF_021462225.1 Girardinichthys multiradiatus | reverse complement strand
AACATGGAGAAAACTCATGTATGAAGCAGGAAAACATGGAGAAAACTCATGCATGAAGCAGGAAAACATGGAGAAAATTCATGCATGAAGCAGGAAAACATGGAGAAAACTCATGTATGAAGCAGGAAAACATGGAGAAAACTCATGCATGAAGCAGGAAAACATGGAGAAAACTCATGTATGAAGGCAGGAAAACATGGAGAAAATTCATGCATGAAGCAGGAAAACATGGAGAAAACTCTTACATGAAGCAGGAAAACATGGAGAAAACTCATGTATGAAGCAGGGAAAACATGGAGAAAACTCATGCTATGAAGCAGGAAAACATGGAGAAAACTCATTACTGAAGCAGGAAAACATGAAGAAAACTCAGGCATGAAGCAGGAAACATGGAGAAACTCATGTATGAAGCAGGAAAACATGGAGAAAACTCATGCATGAAGCAGGAAAACATGGAGAAAACTCATGCATGAAGCAGGAAAACATGGAGAAAACTCATTATGAATCAGGAAAACATGGAGAAAACTCATGTATGAAGCAGGAAAACATGGAGAAAACTCTTACATGAAGCAGGAAAACATGGAGAAAACTCTTACATGAAGCAGGAAAACATGGAGAAAACTCATGTATGAAGCAGGAAAACATGGAGAAAACTCATGCATGAAGCAGGAAAACATGGAGAAAATTCATGCATGAAGCAGGAAAACATGGAGAAAACTCATGTATGAAGCAGGGAAAACATGGAGAAAACTCATGTATGAAGCAGGAAAACATGGAGAAAACTTCATGCATGAAGCAGGAAACATGGAGGAAAACTCATGCATGAAGCAAAGCAGGAAAACATGGAGAAAACTCATGTATGAAGCAGGAAAACATGGAGAAAACTCATGTATGAAGCAGGAAAACATGGAGAAAACTCATGCATGAAGCAGGAAAACATGGAGAAAACTCATGTATGAAGCAGGAAAACATGGAGAAAACTCATGTCATGAAGCAGGAAAACATGGAGAAAACTCATGTATGAAGCAGGAAACATGGAGAAAACTCTAGCATGAAGCAGGAAAACATGGAGAAAACTCATGCTATGAAGCAGGAAAACATGGAGGAAAACTCATGCATGAAGCAGGAAAACATGGAGAAAACTCATGCATGAAGCAGGAAAACATGGAGAAAACTCATGTATGAAGCAGGAAAACATGGAGAAAACTCATGCATGAAGCAGGAAAACATGGAGAAAACTCATGCATGAAGCAGGAAAACATGGAGAAAACTCATGCATGAAGCAGGAAAACATGGAGAAAACTCATGTCATGAAGCAGGAAAACAAAACATGGAGAAAACTCATGTATGAAGCAGGAAAACATGGAGAAAACTCATGCATGAAGCAGGAAAACATGGAGAAAACTCATTACATGAAGCAGGAAAACATGGAGAAAACTCATGCATGAAGCAGGAAAACATGGAGAAAACTCATGCATGAAGCAGGAAAACATGGAGAAAACTCATGTATGAAGCAGGAAAACATGGAGAAAACTCATGCATGAAGCAGGAAAACATGGAGAAAACTCATGTATGAAGCAGGAAAACATGGAGAAAACTCTTATCATGAAGCAGGAAAACATGGAGAAAACTCATGTCATGAAGCAGGAAAACATGGAGAAAACTCTTACATGAAGCAGGAAAACATGGAGAAAACTCATGCATGAAGCAGGAAAACATGGAGAAAACTCATGTATGAAGCAGGAAAACATGGAGAAAAACTCATGTATGAAGCAGGAAAACATGGAGAAAACTCATTGCATGAAGCAGGAAAACATGGAGAAAACTCATGCATGAAGCAGGAAAACATGGAGAAAACTCATGTATGAAGCAGGAAAACATGGAGAAACTCATGTATGAAGCAGGAAAACATGGAGAAAACTCATGTATGAAGCAGGAAAACATGGAGAAAACTCATGTATGAAGCAGGAAAACATGGAGAAAAACTCATGCATGAAGCAGGAAAACATGGAGAAAACTCATGCATGAAGCAGGAAAACATGGAGAAAACTCATGTATGAAGCAGGAAACATGGAGAAAACTCATGTATGAAGCAGGAAAACATGGAGAAAACTCATGCATGAAGCAGGAAAACATGGAGAAAACTCATGCATGAAGCAGGAAAACATGGAGAAAACTCATGTCATGAAGCAGGAAAAAATTGAGAAAACTCATGCATGAAGCAGGAAAACATGGAGAAAACTCAGTGCATGAAGCAGGAAAACATGGAGAAAACTCTTACATGAAGCAGGAAAACATGAAGAAAACTCATGTATGATACATGAAGCAGGAAAACATGGAGAAAACTCATGCATGAAGCAGGAAAACATGAAGAAAACTCATGTATGAGCAGGAAAACATTGGAGAAAACTCATGTATGAAGCAGGAAAACATGGAGAAAACTCATGTATGAAGCAGGAAAACATGGAGAAAACTCATGTATGAAGCAGGAAAAACATGAGAAAACTCATGTATGAAGCAGGAAAACATGGAGAAAACTCATGTATGAAGCAGGAAAACATGGGAGAAAACTCATGCATGAAGCAGGAAACATGGAGAAAACTCATGCATGAAGCAGGAAAAACATGGAGAAAACTCATGTATGAGCAGGAAAACATGGAGAAAACTCATGTATGAAGCAGGAAAACATGGAGAAAACTCATGTATGAAGCAGGAAAACATGGAGAAACTCATGTCATGAAGCAGGAAAACATGGAGAAAACTCATGTATGAAGCAGGAAAACATGGAGAAAACTCATGCATGAAGCAGGAAAACATGGAGAAAACTCATGTATGAAGCAGGAAAACATGGAGAAAACTCATGCATGAAGCAGGAAAACATGGAGAAAACTCATGTATGAAGCAGGAATACATGGAGAAAACTCATGCATGAAGCAGGAAAACATGGAGAAAACTCATGTATGAAGCAGGAAAACATGGAGAAAACTCATGCATGAAGCAGGAAAACATGGAGAAAACTCATGTATGAAGCAGGAAAACATGGAGAAAACTCATGTATGAAGCAGGAAAACATGGAGAAAACTCATGTATGAAGCAGGAAAACATGGAGAAAACTCATGTATGAAGCAGGAAAACATGGAGAAAACTCATGCATGAAGCAGGAAAACATGGAGAAAACTCATGTATGAAGCAGGAAAACATGGAGAAAACTCATGCATGAAGCAGGAAAACATGGAGAAAACTCATGTATGAAGCAGGAAAACATGGAGAAAACTCATGCATGAAGCAGGAAAACATGGAGAAAACTCATGTATGAAGCAGGAAAACTTGGAGAAAACTCATGCATGAAGCAGGAAAACATGGAGAAAACTCATGTATGAAGCAGGAAACATGGAGAAAACTCATTACATGAAGCAGGAAAACATGGAGAAAACTCATGTATGAAGCAGGAAAACATGGAGAAAACTCATGTATGAAGCAGGAAAACATGGAGAAAACTCATGCATGAAGCAGGAAAACATGGAGAAAACTCATGTATGAAGCAGGAATACATGGAGAAAACTCATGCATGAAGCAGGAAAACATGGAGAAAACTCATGTATGAAGCAGGAATACATGGAGAAAACTCATGCATGAAGCAGGAAAACATGGAGAAAACTCATGTATGAAGCAGGAAAACATGGAGAAAACTCATGCATGAAGCAGGAAAACATGGAGAAAACTCTTACATGAAGCAGGAAAACATGGAGAAAACTCATGTATGAAGCAGGAAAACATGGAGAAAACTCATGTATGAAGCAGGAAAACATGGAGAAAACTCATGTATGAAGCAGGAAAACATGGAGAAAACTCATGCATGAAGCAGGAAAACATGGAGAAAACTCATGTATGAAGCAGGAAAACATGGAGAAAACTCATGCATGAAGCAGGAAAACATGGAGAAAACTCATGTATGAAGCAGGAAAACATGGAGAAAACTCTTACATGAAGCAGGAAAACATGGAGAAAACTCATTACATGAAGCAGGAAAACATGGAGAAAACTCATGCATGAAGCAGGAAAACATGGAGAAAACTCATGCATGAAGCAGGAAAACATGGAGAAAACTCATGCATGAAGCAGGAAAACATGGAGAAAACTCTTACATGAAGCAGGAAAACATGGAGAAAACTCATGCATGAAGCAAGCAGGAAAACATGGAGAAAACTCATGTATGAAGCAGGAAACATGGAGAAAACTCATGCATGAAGCAGGAAAACATGGAGAAAACTCATGTAATGAAGCAGGAAAACATGGAGAAAACTCATGTATGAAGCAGGAAAACATGGAGAAAACTCATGTACTGAAGCAGGAAAACATGGAGAAAAACTCATGTATGAAGCAGGAAAACATGGAGAAAACTCATGCATGAAGCAGGAAACATGGAGAAAACTCATGTATGAAGCAGGAAATACATGGAGAAAACTCATGCATGAAGCAGGAAAACATGGAGAAAACTCATGTATGAAGCAGGAAAACATGGAGAAAACTCATGTATGAAGCAGGAAAACATGGAGAAAACTCATGTATGAAGCAGGAAAACATGGAGAAAACTCATGTCATGAAGCAGGAAAACATGGAGAAAACTCATGCATGAAGCAGGAAAACATGGAGAAAACTCATGTATGAAGCAGGAAAACATGGAGAAAACTCATGCATGAAGCAGGAAAACATGGAGAAAACTCATGTATGAAGCAGGAAAACTTGGAGAAAACTCATGCATGAAGCAGGAAAACATGGAGAAAACTCATGTATGAAGCAGGAAAACATGGAGAAAACTCATGTATGAAGCAGGAAACATGGAGAAAACTCATGTATGAAGCAGGAAACATGGAGAAAACTCATGTATGAAGCAGGAAACATGGAGAAAACTCATGTATGAAGCAGGAAAACATGGAGAAAACTCATGTATGAAGCAGGAAAACATGGAGAAAACTCATGTATGAAGCAGGAAAACATGGAGAAAACTCATGTATGAAGCAGGAAAACATGGAGAAAACTCATGTATGAAGCAGGAAAACATGGAGAAAACTCATGTATGAAGCAGGAAAACATGGAGAAAACTCATGCATGAAGCAGGAAAACATGGAGAAAACTCATGTATGAAGCAGGAAAACATGGAGAAAACTCATGTATGAAGCAGGAAAACATGGAGAAAACTCATGCATGAAGCAGGAAAACATGGAGAAAACTCATGTATGAAGCAGGAAAACTTGGAGAAAACTCATGCATGAAGCAGGAAAACATGGAGAAAACTCATGTATGAAGCAGGAAAACATGGAGAAAACTCAGGTATGAAGCAGGAAAACATGGAGAAAACTCATGCATGAAGCAGGAAAACATGAAGAAAACTCATGTATGAAGCAGGAAAACATGGAGAAAACTCATGCATGAAGCAGGAAAACATGGAGAAAACTCAGGTATGAAGCAGGAAAACATGGAGAAAACTCATGCATGAAGCAGGAAAACATGAAGAAAACTCATGTATGAAGCAGGAAAACTTGGAGAAAACTCATGCATGAAGCAGGAAAACATGGAGAAAACTCATGTATGAAGCAGGAAAACATGGAGAAAACTCATGTATGAAGCAGGAAAACATGGAGAAAACTCATGTATGAAGCAGGAAAACATGGAGAAAACTCTTACATGAAGCAGGAAAACATGGAGAAAACTCATGTATGAAGCAGGAAAACATGGAGAAAACTCATGTATGAAGCAGGAAAACATGGAGAAAACTCATGTATGAAGCAGGAAAACATGGAGAAAACTCATGCATGAAGCAGGAAAACATGGAGAAAACTCATGTATGAAGCAGGAAAACATGGAGAAAACTCAGGCATGAAGCAGGAAAACATGGAGAAAACTCATGTATGAAGCAGGAAAACATGGAGAAAACTCATGTATGAAGCAGGAAAACATGGAGAAAACTCATGTATGAAGCAGGAAAACATGGAGAAAACTCATGTATGAAGCAGGAAAACATGGAGAAAACTCAGGCATGAAGCAGGAAAACATGGAGAAAACTCATGTATGAAGCAGGAAAACATGGAGAAAACTCATGCATGAAGCAGGAAAACTTGGAGAAAACTCATGCATGAAGCAGGAAAACATGGAGAAAACTCATGTATGAAGCAGGAAAACATGGAGAAAACTCATGTATGAAGCAGGAAAACATGGAGAAAACTCATGTATGAAGCAGGAAAACATGGAGAAAACTCTTACATGAAGCAGGAAAACATGGAGAAAACTCATGTATGAAGCAGGAAAACATGGAGAAAACTCATGTATGAAGCAGGAAAACATGGAGAAAACTCATGTATGAAGCAGGAAAACATGGAGAAAACTCATGCATGAAGCAGGAAAACATGGAGAAAACTCATGTATGAAGCAGGAAAACATGGAGAAAACTCAGGCATGAAGCAGGAAAACATGGAGAAAACTCATGTATGAAGCAGGAAAACATGGAGAAAACTCATGTATGAAGCAGGAAAACATGGAGAAAACTCATGTATGAAGCAGGAAAACATGGAGAAAACTCATGTATGAAGCAGGAAAACATGGAGAAAACTCAGGCATGAAGCAGGAAAACATGGAGAAAACTCATGTATGAAGCAGGAAAACATGGAGAAAACTCATGCATGAAGCAGGAAAACATGGAGAAAACTCATGTATGAAGCAGGAATACATGGAGAAAACTCATGCATGAAGCAGGAAAACATGGAGAAAACTCATGTATGAAGCAGGAATACATGGAGAAAACTCATGCATGAAGCAGGAAAACATGGAGAAAACTCATGTATGAAGCAGGAAAACATGGAGAAAACTCTTACATGAAGCAGGAAAACATGGAGAAAACTCATGTATGAAGCAGGAAAACATGGAGAAAACTCATGTATGAAGCAGGAATACATGGAGAAAACTCATGTATGAAGCAGGAATACATGGAGAAAACTCATGCATGAAGCAGGAAAACATGGAGAAAACTCATGTATGAAGCAGGAAAACATGGAGAAAACTCTTACATGAAGCAGGAAAACATGGAGAAAACTCATGTATGAAGCAGGAAAACATGGAGAAAACTCATGTATGAAGCAGGAAAACATGGAGAAAACTCATGCATGAAGCAGGAAAACATGGAGAAAACTCATGCATGAAGCAGGAAAACACGGAGAAAACTCATGTATGAAGCAGGAATACATGGAGAAAACTCATGCATGAAGCAGGAAAACATGGAGAAAACTCATGTATGAAGCAGGAATACATGGAGAAAACTCATGCATGAAGCAGGAAAACATGGAGAAAACTCATGTATGAAGCAGGAATACATGGAGAAAACTCATGCATGAAGCAGGAAAACATGGAGAAAACTCATGTATGAAGCAGGAAAACATGGAGAAAACTCTTACATGAAGCAGGAAAACATGGAGAAAACTCATGTATGAAGCAGGAAAACATGGAGAAAACTCATGTATGAAGCAGGAATACATGGAGAAAACTCATGCATGAAGCAGGAAAACATGGAGAAAACTCATGCATGAAGCAGTAAAACATGGAGAAAACTCATGCATGAAGCAGGAAAACATGGAGAAAACTCAGGCATGAAGCAGGAAAACATGGAGAAAACTCATGTATGAAGCAGGAAAACATGGAGAAAACTCATGCATGAAGCAGGAAAACATGGAGAAAACTCATGCATGAAGCAGGAAAACATGGAGAAAACTCATGTATGAAGCAGGAAAACATGGAGAAAACTCATGTATGAAGCAGGAAAACATGGAGAAAACTCATGCATGAAGCAGGAAAACATGGAGAAAACTCTTACATGAAGCAGGAAAACATGGAGAAAACTCATGTATGAAGCAGGAAAACATGGAGAAAACTCATGCATGAAGCAGGAAAACATGGAGAAAACTCATGTATGAAGCAGGAAAACATGGAGAAAACTCAGGCATGAAGCAGGAAAACATGGAGAAAACTCATGTATGAAGCAGGAAAACATGGAGAAAACTCATGCATGAAGCAGGAAAACATGGAGAAAACTCATGTATGAAGCAGGAAAACATGGAGAAAACTCATGTATGAAGCAGGAAAACATGGAGAAAACTCTTACATGAAGCAGGAAAACATGGAGAAAACTCATGCATGAAGCAGGAAAACATGGAGAAAATTCATGCATGAAGCAGGAAAACATGGAGAAAACTCTTACATGAAGCAGGAAAACATGGAGAAAACTCATGTATGAAGCAGGAAAACATGGAGAAAACTCATGTATGAAGCAGGAAAACATGGAGAAAACTCATGCATGAAGCAGGAAAACATGGAGAAAACTCTTACATGAAGCAGGAAAACATGGAGAAAACTCATGTATGAAGCAGGAAAACATGGAGAAAACTCATGCATGAAGCAGGAAAACATGGAGAAAACTCATGTATGAAGCAGGAAAACATGGAGAAAACTCAGGCATGAAGCAGGAAAACATGGAGAAAACTCATGTATGAAGCAGGAAAACATGGAGAAAACTCATGCATGAAGCAGGAAAACATGGAGAAAACTCATGTATGAAGCAGGAAAACATGGAGAAAACTCATGTATGAAGCAGGAAAACATGGAGAAAACTCTTACATGAAGCAGGAAAACATGGAGAAAACTCATGCATGAAGCAGGAAAACATGGAGAAAATTCATGCATGAAGCAGGAAAACATGGAGAAAACTCTTACATGAAGCAGGAAAACATGGAGAAAACTCATGTATGAAGCAGGAAAACATGGAGAAAACTCTTACATGAAGCAGGAAAACATGAAGAAAACTCATGTATGAAGCAGGAAAACTTGGAGAAAACTCATGCATGAAGCAGGAAAACATGGAGAAAACTCATGTATGAAGCAGGAATACATGGAGAAAACTCATGCATGAAGCAGGAAAACATGGAGAAAACTCATGTATGAAGCAGGAAAACATGGAGAAAACTCATGCATGAAGCAGGAAAACATGGAGAAAACTCATGCATGAAGCAGGAAAACATGGAGAAAACTCATGCATGAAGCAGGAAAACATGAAGAAAACTTATGTATGAAGCAGGAAAACTTGGAGAAAACTCATGCATGAAGCAGGAAAACATGGAGAAAACTCATGTATGAAGCAGGAAAACATGGAGAAAACTCATGTATGAAGCAGGAAAACATGGAGAAAACTCATGTATGAAGCAGGAAAACATGGAGAAAACTCTTACATGAAGCAGGAAAACATGGAGAAAACTCATGTATGAAGCAGGAAAACATGGAGAAAACTCATGTATGAAGCAGGAAAACATGGAGAAAACTCATGTATGAAGCAGGAAAACATGGAGAAAACTCATGCATGAAGCAGGAAAACATGGAGAAAACTCATGTATGAAGCAGGAAAACATGGAGAAAACTCAGGCATGAAGCAGGAAAACATGGAGAAAACTCATGTATGAAGCAGGAAAACATGGAGAAAACTCATGTATGAAGCAGGAAAACATGGAGAAAACTCATGTATGAAGCAGGAAAACATGGAGAAAACTCATGTATGAAGCAGGAAAACATGGAGAAAACTCATGCATGAAGCAGGAAAACATGGAGAAAACTCATGCATGAAGCAGGAAAACATGGAGAAAACTCAGGCATGAAGCAGGAAAACATGGAGAAAACTCATGTATGAAGCAGGAAAACATGGAGAAAACTCATGCATGAAGCAGGAAAACATGGAGAAAACTCATGTATGAAGCAGGAAAACATGGAGAAAACTCAGGCATGAAGCAGGAAAACATGGAGAAAACTCAGGCATGAAGCAGGAAAACATGGAGAAAACTCATGTATGAAGCAGGAAAACATGGAGAAAACTCATGCATGAAGCAGGAAAACATGGAGAAAACTCATGTATGAAGCAGGAAAACATGGAGAAAACTCATGTATGAAGCAGGAAAACATGGAGAAAACTCTTACATGAAGCAGGAAAACATGGAGAAAACTCATGTATGAAGCAGGAAAACATGGAGAAAACTCATGTATGAAGCAGGAAAACATGGAGAAAACTCATGCATGAAGCAGGAAAACATGGAGAAAACTCATGCATGAAGCAGGAAAACATGGAGAAAACTCATGCATGAAGCAGGAAAACATGGAGAAAACTCATGTATGAAGCAGGAAAACATGGAGAAAACTCATGCATGAAGCAGGAAAACATGGAGAAAACTCATGCATGAAGCAGGAAAACATGGAGAAAACTCATGCATGAAGCAGGAAAACATGGAGAAAACTCATGTATGAAGCAGGAAAACATGGAGAAAACTCATGTATGAAGCAGGAAAACATGGAGAAAACTCATGCATGAAGCAGGAAAACATGGAGAAAACTCTTACATGAAGCAGGAAAACATGGAGAAAACTCATGTATGAAGCAGGAAAACATGGAGAAAACTCATGCATGAAGCAGGAAAACATGGAGAAAACTCATGTATGAAGCAGGAAAACATGGAGAAAACTCAGGCATGAAGCAGGAAAACATGGAGAAAACTCATGTATGAAGCAGGAAAACATGGAGAAAACTCATGCATGAAGCAGGAAAACATGGAGAAAACTCATGTATGAAGCAGGAAAACATGGAGAAAACTCATGCATGAAGCAGGAAAACATGGAGAAAACTCATGTATGAAGCAGGAAAACATGGAGAAAACTCTTACATGAAGCAGGAAAACATGGAGAAAACTCATGTATGAAGCAGGAAAACATGGAGAAAACTCATGTATGAAGCAGGAAAACATGGAGAAAACTCTTACATGAAGCAGGAAAACATGAAGAAAACTCATGTATGAAGCAGGAAAACTTGGAGAAAACTCATGCATGAAGCAGGAAAACATGGAGAAAACTCATGTATGAAGCAGGAATACATGGAGAAAACTCATGCATGAAGCAGGAAAACATGGAGAAAACTCTTACATGAAGCAGGAAAACATGGAGAAAACTCATGTATGAAGCAGGAAAACATGGAGAAAACTCATGCATGAAGCAGGAAAACATGGAGAAAACTCTTACATGAAGCAGGAAAACATGGAGAAAACTCATGCATGAAGCAGGGGATCAACTCCCCATAGAAAAACCCTGTGTGGGACTGGAACACAGGACCACGCAGCTATTCCAAACAAAAAGCACATAAAATATATTTACATGTATCCTACATTTATAACATTAAAAAATTTGATTCTATTAGGTTTGGTGCTTTCAGAGAAGATCCCAGATTAAAGCAGCAGCTCCCAATATTTTCAGCTTCTGACCCACAAATTAACACTGGCTGACACTTCAGCAGACTATTGTAGGCTGAGTTATACAACAATGCTAATAAGCCAATTAGACAAGATCATAACAACACATGTCTTCACATAAACACTTTATTTTTAGGCATTTGAGAGAGCTGTTTTTTTGCCGTTTTAGTGTTCAGTTTTTTTAGATTTAATTGTAAATTTCTAGATGATATTTTCAAACACTACACTAGATGTTCAGGGCAAAATATCATATTCAAGACCCAGAAAAACCTTTAAAATACTTGAAAGTATAAAAAAATAAAATCACAATCAGCTTTTCCATTATTTTTAGAAGCTAAAAGATCTTTTTGAGTTATGCCCTCAAAATCAGATATGCACCTTCATATCAGGACCAATGTGGAGCATCTGTTACTGCTACATCTAAGAGACAGTCACTGTCTAGCTCTAACATTTTAACAATAAATATGAAATAGATGTTTGGTCGCTTATTGGAAAAAGACAGAAAAGGATGGAAGAACTTTTGCTACAAAGACCATTCATGTAGGAAAAGTTGGAGAGCTCCATAGTGAAGAAGATGGATTTCTCCTCATCTGCCACAAAAGTATCATCTTTGTAAATACTTTTTGCTCCAGGATTATTTAACAACTTTGGATTTAAGATGAGGAACAATCCAAAGTTTGTAGAGAGGATGTAACACAGCTCCTCCAACTGTTAAAAAAGATAACTCCGGCAGAAATTCAACAGCCAGACCACCAAGATGTCTGCGAGTGTTGTGTTTGAGCATAAAGTTATCAGTTAAGAAAAAATGGATTTATGTGTTGTTTTTATTCCTAATCTGTCCTTTTTAGCACAAAACATCTGCTGATGTCTACTCTCTCCAAACCATTCTTCTGCATGTTTAGTGTTCATAATTAGCTATAGGAGAATCATTTTTCTCTGTGCCTGAGCCAAATGAAAGAGACAACACTGGAGTACAGCATATTTTAACCTCCCTTTCATCCACCACATCTGTAGCATTATCTTAACATCACTTTTAGGGCCAAACTAAATGATGCTGGGAGAAAACTAACTGCAGCCTGATTTGGAATGATGTTTTGGCTACATTACTGTAGTGGAATGAATCCACCATGAGTAACACAATTCAATGACTTACACAATCATTGAATGTTTCGCTAATTTAAACTCCTCCGGTGACACAGCTGTCTGGAGAAACTGGAAACGATGAGGCCTGAACCCCTTTCATGTCAAAGTAAATATACGGGTCACAACTGGAGCAGAAATTCTACCATGTAACTGAATGCTGCCCGAATTGTAGTCCTCTGAGTTTTTATCATAAGTGTTCATCCTCCACTGTGGAGAATAACAGAGGACTTTTAAATGCCTCTGTAATGTGCAGGTTTGTTAGGTATCCAGTTCTCAGACATGTTCCCATCTTTCTCCTCCATAAAACTTTATTAACTAAAATGGTAGCTGAAAACTTTGCTACAATTACTTTAATAATCACTCTACTGCAAATTCTTGCTGCATATAACTATAACTATAGTGAGCTGCTAGTGCAAACACAACTGAAAGGTTATAAAAATTAGGGTGGATGCCCTTTAATGTTGGTTTGATTTAATTTCTATGCAAAGCCTCGTTTTAAACTGAAGTCTCTCTCTCATTTTTTCATCTTTGTCTTTCCCATGTTTGTCCTTGTAAAAGTTATTCCAAAAGAAACTTTAAACATTTATAAAATAAAACAAACTAAAAGCAGCACATTTTAAACTCAGAATATCTTAAAGACGTCAGTGTGTTATAAACTTAAAGGCCCTGGAGTTTGTAAAGCAAAGCCATTTACTGCCCAGACACATATTTTAGGGGTGGATCTGATATCACCAGGTGTCACACAGTTTAATTCAATTCAATTCAATTCAATTTAATTCTATTTATATAGCACCAATTCACAACACAGTTTTCAAGGTTAGAGTCTGAAAGAGAGCACATAGAGTTAGTCACAGTAGAAGCTCAGTCAGTAGTTATGTCTAGGAGAGAGAAAGGGTTAAACACTAAAAGACAGGGCCATGTGGATCATCTGTAGAAGGTGAGCATTAAGTTGTTGCCAGCAGAAGCTCAGACGATTCCCCTCTCCAGAAAGGTGTCACAGGTAGACACAGAGTCAGACCAGGTAAATCACAAACAGATTTTAATTTGTACTTTTAATTTTATTACAATCTTAATTAATGCAAAAAACATCTGCCAAACTTTATGCAAGGAGAGTTAGATTGAAAGAGGATTGTGTTTCATTAAAACAAGTTGAATACATCAGAAGAAATACTCCTGAGATGCAGTGAGTGGAAACTTGCCTGCAGATAAAAAAAACAGTTTTGAGCTAAGCTGTGTGTGCTGAAATTGGGAGGAAGTGAATTTGAGTTTACATTGGTATTCTCTGAAGAATGAATAGATCACACAGCCGCAGAACCGACTTGTGGCTGTAGTAAAGCTTCCCTTTTCCAGCAGATTTCTTCTTCTGTCTGCAGAGAGCCGCTTATGTGCAGACCTGCCTGAGCAACAACTCCCTGCAGGAGACATGGAGGAATCATGCCAGGAGTTTTTGCATCCAAAAAATACATTTTCTCTTTCTTTTTGTTCTGTAGTTGAATTATTCAAAAGTTGTGGGTTTGTTTCTGCCTTCAAACTTGTTTCCCCTCAGAGCTCATGCTGGTACGAGGAAGAGGCAGCAGATGAGGAGGAAGAGGCTGTATTTGGTGTTGATCTGTTGTGTGATTTCTCTCTGAGCCATGCCACTAGCCGGGTATCAACACCAAAGAGCTTAGCATAAGAATTACAGTTGGAAATATTTAAATGATTAATTTGGCCTCACCAAGCTGAGCTCAGATTTAGCCTCACTACCTTCATGTATCTCTCCTCTCCCTGGCTTATTTAGAAAAATACTCTATTCATGCAGATGTTCCATTATGGGCCTCTTACACCCAGACTTCACGATGATGGAAACACAGATGGTGCGCGTGTGTGTGTACGTGTGTGTGTGTGTGTGTGTGTGTGTGTGTGTGTGCTTGTGTGTGTGTGTGTGCATGTGTGTGTGTGTGTGTGTGTGCATGTGTGTGTTTGTGTGTGTGTGTGCATGTGTGTGTGTGTGCATGTGTGTGTGTGTGTGTGTGTGTGCATGTGTGTGTGTGTGTGTGTGTGTGTATGTGTGAAATGACAATTCTGGCAGGAAATGGAGAAATAGAAGGAAAAGAATGGAGGAAGGAGGAAAGTGTGCTAAAAGAGTGGTGGCTGAACATATTTTAGACTTCCAGCTCTCAGTTTGGACCCCATTCACAGAACTATTTGGTACCAAGTGAGCCTTGCGTACCACACCAGCCCACTGAAACGTTATTTTGCAGCAATGCTCTGCAAAAAATGTCTTTGTTACAACTACAATCTTAAATGTAGTTTATTCAAATTCTGTTTGTGGGACAAACATGGATTGTCTGTAATTGTAAAGTTGAAGGATTAAAATTATTTTTCTAATAATAATCTAAGAAGTGTCATGTGCTTTTATATTCAGCTACCCTGAGCTAGCTGCCTTCAGATGTCCCATAATTACTAAACTGAATCAAAGATGAACGACAAAAGCTGCTTGAAATTCTGATCTCTGACCCCTGGTCCACTGACCCATTACAAGCGCCAGCGCCACCCGTCGGTCTCTCTCTGGTCGGCTGCACGAAAGGCAAGCATTGATCTCATAGAAAATCTGAGAAGTTACAAATTGAATTTAAAAAGTTTAATTCCTGACAAGTTGTTGGGCGGATGAATACACGGTGAAGTTTATTAAGAAATCAATTCAGTTGAGTTTGTTTAAACAGAACCGACTCTCTGAGATCATTGTCAAGGACAGGTGAGTCCATACCGGTTTCCACATTTAAATGTTTCAACTGTAACATTAAAAAATCCCATCTAAACAGAGAGGAAACAATAGATTAGCATCAGGATTTCAACAAACTCTTGTCCATGCAAACACAGCAACATCAGCAAGACGTGGTTGGACATGTGGCCACTTCAGAGCTCCCTCTGTCCTGGGTCGCTGGCGTGAAATCCACCATGATTTCTACTGTGTATCAAATCAGGGTCCAGTTCTGAAGCAGAACTGGACCCGCAACTCAAGGATGACCCGAAACAGTCAGAGTCCAGGTCTTGAGCTCATTGAGATGCTGTGGGGAGATTTAGAATGGGCTGAACATGCAAGAAACCCATCAAACATCTGACATCTAAAGGTGAGTAGATGGAGATGGCTATTAGGGGGTGTACTAACTATTTTATATATTTTTCCTCATGTGTTTCCTTTAATGAATAAAACATGTTTAATTTTGTTGTGTGGTCACATCATTTTACTCTCCACAGATACATTTAAGTATAAATTATTCATACTTTCTACTATTTTTCGTCCATGTTTATTTTCTTGCAGTTCTACAGAAGTGTCATATTAGCTGAGCTTTTCCTGACCCACATGCAGAATCACTCAAGGATACTGGAAAATTCAAAAAGTTTAATTCTCTCAAAGAATACTGTTTCTGGTCGTAGAGTCCTGGTTCTCAGGCTTGCGATCTCCTGATAGTTGATCTCTGGGGTCCTGGGTTTCTGTCCGAAGGTGAAGGAAGTTAATCCAGGGTTGTGATCCATACGACCTGAGAGCAGCAAAAACACGAGCTTGGTTAATTCAATGTTTGCACAGAATTTACAAAGTTTCAGCCATGAACTAGGGAGCTTGGTATCTCGGAGGCTTGAGTTACCACTCAAAGTGGAGCATCAGGCGAAGAATGCTTGTCCTGCAGCTCCTTAAAAACGCTCCAGTTCAAGATTGGATACAGGTGTGCAGATGCAGTCTGCACACCACGCCCACCAGCAGAACCTCTCCGGGAAAACAGGAAGATTACAAAACAGCAAAAACAGATTGTGACAAGAAGTTGCATCAATTTAAAATATTCCTGGAATAATCTCTGCTTTCATGTATTATGAAAAGAAACCCATTCAAGACATTGTTCCACAGGCCTGCTGAGATATTAGACTTATAGCAAACTTTGAAGCTCCTTGTTTGTTGGAATTAGTATTTTCAGAGGCTCATAATGACTCCTACAGAGGAGTTGTTAGATGATATGAGGGCAACATCCCACAATCAAAGCAAACGTGTCCCTGACCTGTTTCCTTGTCTCTCCCATCTCAGCTCACATTCACTCCCCTAATTGCCCACCTGTGGGCATCCTAATTAGCTTGGTACACTTGTATTAATCAGGAGGAGCATCGCAGTGAAGCTTATTGGAGCGTCCTCAGACGGTTAAGACTCGATAAGAATGCAGAGGGGCGACCACGGAAGAGGAAAGAGGGACGTGCTACAGAATCAAGGTTAGAAATGACTATTTAGTAAATTAAAACAAAGTACTTGTGGCATTTTGAGCCACCTCACATGCTGGCAAGTAGCTAATGATGTGCATTAAAGCAGAGATGTATTAAGGACTCTGGAGAAGGCTATTAGCTGCACCGCTGATTTATTCATCGGTGGAACGATGCAGCACAATAAATATGGAAATAACTCTTGGCCTTTTCAGACGACGGCTCTGGGGAGGGTAAAAAAATTAGGATCTAAGGCTTTTCATATCTTGTTGGGAGATGAGCTCATGATAGCGAGTCAGAAGACTGTCCACAGAGGTTTAATCACAGATGGCACAGATTTTCAGTAATATCACTTGAATCTACGTATTTAGAACCGGTTATGATGTGAAACAAATTATCTTCCCACTTTATGTAAAAAATAATCAGAGCTGACTACAAATAATCTTAAATCAATGCTAACGTTGTTTTATTTGCTGCTTCCTGGTTATTATCAGTTGTTTTAGTTGTTCAAAGTGATTAATCCTGATTAAAACCGTCAGATCTGTGCAGGTAATTTAATATTTAACTTGTTAGAAAACATGAAATGTTCCTGCACACTGGTACAGGAGTTAAGCTTGTCTCATCGAGCTGGTTTCTCAGCTCTGCCGCCTTTCTGTAGGCACAATCTGAATTTATTCTCGTTTCCTTCCACACTCCAAAAAAGTGCCTGTTGGGTTAATCCACTGACTGCTTGGATCAGCTCCAGCCCCCCGACAAAGATGTTATTCTACTACTGGTCTTCCACTTCTTAGGTGTGGCACTATGGGCCATTTGGTTCTGGTGCCTTTCAGGTCGGTGCAGAAAGCTGTGGCCTAGTTACCAAAGGAAGGCGAGCCCAGGATTTATTGTTTTACCATGATTTACTGAGGAAAGGCGTCAGCATCTAGATATTCAGCTGTAATTCAGGCTAAATGTGGTTCTGCAAAGTATTTACCCAGAGGGCCTGAAACCTAAAGCACATCACAGTTTTCAAAGTTTAATTTATTTAATTTAACTGCCAATAAAGTTTATTCAAGTTTGTGAGCTCTAATGTGACAAAGAGTGAAAAGTTCAACTAGTATGAAGACTTTAAAAAGGTACGGTCATGGTGATGCATATTGATTTTTCTTTCATATTTGGGGCTGTAATGCTGGAGATCATGGAGAAGTTCTGGAAACATCTCATCATTTTCTCTGATGCACTTTAAATTTGTTCAAATTGATTCTGCTGGAAACTCAATTTATTCCTGACAAACAAGCTAGAATTCTATCTGTTTATCTGCGCGCTCACTGTCAATTCCTCTCTGTGGAAAAACGAAATATTTCTGTGTGTAATAAAGCCAATGATGCCACTCCACATCAGTGCGAGCACAAAGCATCCTGGGGGATCGCGCTGCTTCCCAAACACATCAAAGCCGTTGGCATCCAAGCAGATTTCTGTGTTTTCCGGGATATTATAAATATAAAAATCATGTGGAAGTCTGTTCTGTGTGCAAAAATCAGACATTTTCATTATTGTTATCATTACTAGTAACATCACAATCAAGCTACACTGTAAAAAGTAATTTTGGAAGATATTAAATGTTATCTAATAACTTTACCTAAATTGTAATTAAAAATATTAATTAAAAAACAATGATACCCAGTTTAATTTGGCTTTCCAGTAGAGAACGGGTGGCTGATATGTCGTATTATGAATAAATAAACCAGTTTTAGCTAGTTTAGCAACAGCATTAATGCTAAAGTCAAGGTTTGCCAATAAACGGCACATGTTAGCTGTGGTTGTCAGAGAAAAAGGTTCGCTGGCTGCTTTGTTAGAATAGATGTTAATATCCTAATGACAAAACTGTATTTTTTTTATCATGCAGAAGAACAAAATGAGCAAAATAATCATTAGCTAGATCATATTTTAACTAGTTTATTTATTTATTGTTTGGGATTCAACTAATATGAATTAAAACCTACTTCAGTAAAATATTATTACACAATTTTTATTGGTTTAATTCTAACAGTTTGTTTTACCAGTGTATAAGAGGCCAACATTAATCTATATACAGTCATATTCAATAAATTATTGAAAAGTTCATTTATTCCAGTAACCCCATCACTACCTGAAACACATTATTTAAATGAATTGCACACAGATTGATCTTTTCAAGCATTTATTTCTGGTAATTATGATGATTATCTGCTTTCAGCCAATAAAAACACAACATCCAAATTAGAATATTACATCAGACCAATAAAAAAATCCTTTTTAATACAGAAACATGGGTTTAATGATAAGTATGTTTTATTGTGTGCTTAAAGGTAACAAAGGTTATCAAGTTGCAACGCTGTGATACAATTAATGTAGAAATAGAGGAACAGAACATAGTTTTTACAGTGTTTATATAAAGAAAACCCTATGTTTTCTTTATCTTTAACATATTTAAAAGCGTGATCTGACCATTCAGTTCCAACAGAGTGTGTTAAAGCAATTTAGCCCCAAAGCAGCAATATCTACACTGAGCTGCCATGAATTCCCACAAACCCATTCACATCCTCACACAATGACTGAAATGACTGCCAGATGTCTCTGTGGATGCAAAGTGTGATGAAAAATAAAAACAAGCAATAAAGCTACAGTTTTAAACGGAGTGGGGGGTTGTGCCTGTTTTTATAATAGATTTATAGTAAGATAATGCATGATGGCGACACATCCCTCAACCACTGTTTGCTGCACATGGCGTGTTAGAATATACACATGCAAACCTTGCATCCAGCTGTTGTCCTTGGCTACAGATTGATGGGTTTGCAGGTGCAGCTTTATGAAGTGGCTAAAGGAGGTAAACACCTGATCCCACCCAACCCCCAAACCTCAAATTCATTATCTACACAGAATGAGCCTGAATTGAAATATGTTTTTCTTTACTTCTTTACAAAGTTTGAAGTCTGACTGGTCTGGAATGGGAAGCCTAGGATGTTTCCTGAGGAGTCACTGCTTCCTCACTGTTCCTGGTTGTATTTATTCATTCATTCACTGGGTTTATTTATTGATTTATTAGTGTTATAATTATTATTATGCAAATTGTTGAGGTAAAATAATTCCACCAGATATCATAATACAGCTTCAACAACCCAGTTCAGATGTCGTGAGAAAGAACGGATGAAGAGCAGGAAATTAAGATTAACAGAAGTTTAATTTGATAAATCTTAAGTCCAAATAATTCCCAATGCATACTGAATACAAAAGAATGATACAGAGAAAAAAAGAGTTTACCAAAGGGCCCTCTGGGAGAGACTCGGTCAGCAAAACGAGGCTGTATCCCTGAGTCTTACAATAAATGTTAAAACCTTTTATACCTTTTGCTTCAAAGCTTACTGACTGACCCTCCCCTCCAAGAATTATTACGAAGTCTGTGTCGGCGCTGTAAATTAGCCAACCCCAATGTGAGTACTTTATTATCTATACCATGCCCAACAACTGACATTTATTGCTTTACTGCCCATACAGCCTGGCATTTTACATTTTACAGCTGCTGGGAACATCTTAACCTGAGATTAACCCTTTCTCCAACCTGAAGCCTGCTGTGACCTCTGACTTCTCCCACTCAGGCTCACAATACATGTTATGTCAGTTTTTATGGTTACACATGCGAACTGAACTCATATATGAAACTAAATGATTTTAATCCTTAACAACATGTTCTCCTACATGTAGAAAATGAACTTTCAGCAGTATACAAAAAAAAGACAAAAGCAACGAATAATCTGAAGCTCAACCAATAACTGGTTTGCAAACACTTGTTTATTCATGATCATTAATCATGGGTTTGGATAAAAAATCCAAACTATACCTTGTAGCATTATTCTAATTTAGACTAATGACTGATATAAACCTATAAATGTAAAAACATTGATCCATAAACTGTATGTTTCCATAGAGCCTAGAAGATGGATTTGCTGCCACAGTTTTAGCCAGAACCTTAATAATAGAAACAACGTATAAATAAAACAACCCACAAATGCCCTTAGAATATATCTAAAAGCAGTTTATTGCAAGCAGGTCATGAATCTAAGAAAGTTACCTTCAGTTGAAGCCATTTGTTCATTTTGTTGATGATATTATATACACTGCTCAAAAAGATAAAGGGAAGACTCAAATAACACATCCTAGATCTGAATGAATGAAATATTCTCATTAAATACTTTGTTCTGTATAGTTGAATGTGTTGACAACAAAATTACACAAAAATCATCAAAGGAAATTAAATTTATTAACCAATGGAGGCCTGGATTTGGAGTCACACACAAAATTAAAGTTGAAAAACACACTAGAGGCTGATCCAACTTTGATATAATGTCCTTAAAACAAGTCAAAATGAGGCTCAGTTTTGTGTGTGGCCTCCACGTGTCTTTATGTCCTCCCTACAACACCTGGGCATGCTCCTGATGAGACGGTGGATGGTCTCCTGAGGGATCTCCTCCCAGACCTGGACTAAAGCATCCGCCAACTCCTGGACAGTCTGTGGTGCAACGTGACGTTGGTGGATGGAGCGAGACATGATGTCCCAGATGTGCTCAATCAGATTCAGGTTTGGGGAACGGGCGGGCCAGTCCATAGCTTCAATGTCTTCATCTTGCAGGAACTGCTGACACACTCCAGCCACATGAGGTCTAGCATTGTCCTGCATTAGGAGGAACCCCGGACCAACCACACCAGCATATGGTCTCACAAGGGGTCTGTGGATCTCATCTCGGTACCTAATGGCAGTCAGGCTACCTCTGGTGAGCACATGGAAAGAAATGCCACCCCATACCATTACTGACCCACTGCCAGACCAGTCATGCTGAAGGATGTTGCAGGCAGCAGATCTCTCTCCACGGTGTCTCCAGACTCTGTCACGTCTGTCACATGTGCTCAGTGTGAACCTGCTTTCATCTGTGAAGACCACAGGGCACCAGTGGTGAATTTACCAATCCTGGTGTTCTCTGGCAAATGCCAAGCGTCCTGCACGGTGTTGGGCTGTGAGCACAACCCCCATTTGTGGACGTCAGGCCCTCATACCATCCTCATGGAGTCGGTTTCTAACCGTTTGTGCAGACACATGCACATTTGTGGCCTGCTGGAGGTCATTTTGCAGGGCTCTGGCAGTGCTCCTCCTGTTCCTCCTTGCACAAAGGTGGAGGTAGCGGTCCTGCTGCTGGGTTGTTGCCCTCCTACGGCCTCCTCCACGTCTCCTGGTGTACTGGACTGTCTCCTGGTAGCGCCTCCAGGTTCTGGACACTACGCTGACAGACACAGCAAACCTTCTTGCCACAGCTGGCATTGATGTGCCATCCTGGATGAGCTGCACTACCTGAGCCACTTGTGTGGGTTGTAGAGTCCGTCTCATGCTACCACGAGTGTGAAAGCACCACCAACATTCAAAAGTGACCAAAACATCAGCCAGAAAGCATCGGTACTGAGAAGTGGTCTGTGGTCCCCACCTGCAGAACTACTCCTTTATTGAGTGTCTTGCTAAACACCACAGATTTCCTCCTGTTGTCTTTTTCATTTGAACAACAAGATGTGAAATTGATTGTCAATCAGTGTTGCTTCCTAAGTGGACAGTTTGATTTCACAGAAGTTTGACTAACTTGGAGTTATATTATGTTGTTTAAGTGATCCTTTATTTTTTTGAGCAGTGTACATTTCAGGACTTTTACAAACCAGTGTTCCTTTGTTTAAACAAATCCATTCATCAACTTGTACCTGCTGCCAAATGTTTTCCACCCTTAGACATAATAGTAGTACAATCAATGATTGGTCATGTGTTGCACCTGACCTGCCAGGTAGTCGAGAGGTCATACAACATCTTACCTGCACCACAAGAAGACTGTAAAGTTGGGAAACATGGGTGTCTGTGCAACATTTAGTGGTAAAGCAGTTAAATATGAGACTGCAATGACAAAATATTTTACAGATGCGTCCACATAACAATAACAAGATGCAGGTCAAATATTCTTCATATGTGAATTCTCTCGAGGTCATCTGGGTTGCAAAGGTACACCTAAGGCTTTCCATATCTCCCGATAGAAAGTCGTCGGCTTTGTTTCTCAACTCATTGATGTGTTGCTTCCTGATGTTTTTTACCCTATTTCATGTTGTTGGACCGGTTCTGTTTAAATGACTCATTGATTGGAAAAGTCTGCCAGTGATTGGGTCAAGGTGTGGCAAATGAAACTGAATCACAGTTAATTGACGACTTAACAAAGGAGACAGTTTCTCTTCACACAGGGCCAGGTTGGTTTGGAAAGATTTTTTCTGTTAATAAATGAAATCATTATTTGAAAACTGATGTGAAAACATGTGTGTGCAGACCAAGACCTTCTGCACCTTTGGGAACAACAAGCCATGGTTTATTCCACACCTCAGGAATCTGCGCAGGGAAAAGGAAGAAGCTCACAGCAGTGGAGATTGGGCGCGGTACAGGCAGGCCAGGAACAAACTAACAAAGGAGATCAAAGCAGCTAAGAGAAGCTACAATGAGAAGCTGAAGAACATCCTTTCTACTGGTGACACTTCAGCTGTATGGACTGGTCTGAGAAACCTGACTGCCTATAGGAGCCCCTCCACCCATCCTGAACAGAGTCGTCTCCTGGCCAACTGTCTGAATGGCTTCTACTGCAGACATGACAAGAAGCCATTCACACCTCGAATCATCTCCTCCACATCCCATTCAGGAACAAGTTCTTCCCACAAAGCTACCAACCCCCTACTATTGAATGTTCAACAGAAAAACAGCCTGGGGGAAGAAACTGTCTCTGTAGGGGGGCCTGTGATGTCTTTCAGGTGCTTCAACACCAGCCGCTCAAAGGATTTCATGACCACAGACGTCAGGACTACAGGCCTGTAGTCATTTAATCCTAGGATGGTGGGTTTCTTGGGAACCGGGATGATGGTGGATCGTTTGAGGCAGGAGGGGACCTCACATTTCTCCAGTGACTTGTTGAAGATCCTTGTGAAGATCGGAGCGAGTTGATTTGTACAGGCTTTCAGGCATGATGGGGAGACGTTATCAGGTCCTCCAGCTTTCTTTGTTTTCATGCGCTGAAAGAGCCTGTTTACATCTTCCTCGGAGATCTTTAGTGCAGGTAGAGGATCTGATGGTAGGGGGTTGGTTGCTTTATGGGAAGAACTTGTTCCTGAATGGGATGTGGAGGAGATGGTTTGAGGTGTGAATGGCTTCTTGTCATGTCTGCAGTAGAAGCCATTCAGACGGTTGGCCAGGAGACGACTCTGTTCAGGATGGGTGGAGGGGCTCCTATAGGCAGTCAGGTTTCTCAGACCAGTCCATACAGCTGAAGTGTCACCAGTAGAAAGGATGTTCTTCAGCTTCTCACTGTAGCTTCTCTTAGCTGCTTTGATCTCCTTTGTTAGTTTGTTCCTGGCCTGCCTGTACCGCGCCCAATCTCCACTGCTGTGAGCTTCTTCCTTTTCCCGGCGCAGATTCCTGAGGTGTGGAGTAAACCATGGATTGTTGTTCCCAAAGGTGCAGAAGGTCTTGGTCTGCACACATGTCCTCACAGAAACTGATGTATGATGTCACCACATCAGTTAGTTGGTTTAAGTCAGTGGCTGATGTTTCAAAAACAGTCCAGTCTGTACATTCAAAGCAGGCCTGTAGCATCTGCTTTGATTCCTCAGTCCACTTCTTAACAGTGTGAACCTTGGGTTTGGAAGCTTAGTCTCTGTCTGTAGGTTGGGATGAGGGATGCAGTTTGCTTACCGAGCAAACAGGTCGGCAGATGATGCTGTCAACTTAGGTCTACACTTCATCCTGCAACACCTCGACCTTCCAGGGACGTACGCCAGTATCCTGTTTGTAGACTTCAGCTCGGCCTTCAACACCATCATACCAGACATCCTCCACCAGAAGCTCACCCAGCTCAACGTCCCAGCCTCCACCTGTCAGTGGATCAACAGCTTCCTGACGGACCGACAGCAGCAGGTGAGACTGGGGAGCATCTTCTCCAGATCCAGATCAATAAGTACTGGCGCCCCCCAGGGTGTGTTCTATCACCACTGCTCTTCTCCTTCTACACAAATGACTGCACCTCATCGGACTCGTCCGTGAAACTCCTGAAGTTTGCAGACGACACCACTGTCATTGGACTGATCCAGGATGGTGATGAGTCTGCATACAGACAGCAGGTGGATCGGCTGGTACACTGGTGCGGTCAGAACTACCTGGAACTCAACCCACTCAAGACTGTGGATATGGTGGTGGACATTTGGAGAACACCACCCCCATACACCCCCCTCACCATCCTCAACAACACTATCGGCCGTGGACCACTTCAGGTTCTTAGGAACCACCATCTCTGAGGACCTGAGATGGTCTTCACACATAGACACTGTTCGAAAGAAGGCCCAGCAGAGACTGTAGTTCCTGAGGCAACTCAAGAAGTTCAACCTTCCACAGGAGCTGCTGGTCATCTTCTACACTGCCATCATTCAGTCTGTCTTGTCTTCATCCATCTCAGTGTGGTTTGGATCATCCACCAAACAGGACAGGTCCAGACTGCAACGAATAATCAGGACTGCAGAGAGAATAATCAGAGCTGACCTTCCCTCCATCCAGGACTTATACAGGTCTAGGGTCAGGAAAAGAGCTGCTAACATCTCTGCAGACCCCACACACCCTGCACATAAACTGTTTAGAGCTTTACCTTCAGGTGGCGCTACAGAGCACTGTTCACTAAAACCAGCCGCCACAGAGACAGTTTCTTCCTCCAGGCTGTTTCTCTGTTGAACATTCAATAGAGAACAAAACAACAGCATACAGATGTTGCAAATGCACCTTTTTATTTTTATTTATATATGTGTATATTTGTACAGCGCTTTGAGTGTCTCGTTACTGAAATATATAAATAAACTTACCTTACCTTACATTGTAAATATGTATATTCTGTAATACAAAAACAAAACCAGAGAGCAAAGTGTACCTGAGTCAAATTCCTTGTTTGTATGTACGAACTTAGCAATAAAGCTGATTTTGATTTTTAGATGGATTCTGTTATGTTTACGTTATATTTGGGGAAAGACGGAACAAATCTGTAAGGTGTTCAACATTCTTTCACAGAACTGAGTTTTTGCCATGACCTGATCACAGACATACATTACATTAATGTATTAATATAAAAAGTTAAAATATAACCATTTTATCACTGTCCTCCAGCCAATGCTCCTCTTTCAGACACTTTTCATTCCCTCTCTCATCTTCTTGTTCTCCTGACCTTCATCTGTCTCCATTATTACATTTTAATGTCATCATTTGGATGTCAAGCAATGCTTGCATGCAGATAAGCATGCAAGCATCACCTTTATCCAGGACATAAAAGATGACATCAGCGACCGATGTTTATGGACGTCAGAGTTAAAACTGGCTTGTCGTGAGGAAGAAATGGCTGACAGCAACATCACATGAACTCCTCTGTGATTGCTCTGCGTTGCATCATGCAGAAGGTTCGTCGGACTCAGGCGACTTGCTGTAGACTTGCAGATAAATTTAAACAACTTAAATGAGATCCGTTGATTGGTTGTGTTGTTGAACCTCAGGCTGGGTGTTGGATGGCGAAGTTCCGACCGGATCCAGAGACCTCACTTCACTTCGTTAATTAAAGATAACTTGAGAACCTGTTTCAAATGTTATGCTGCCAGGGAGAGAGGACTAAAGTTTTCATCTCAATGTAGTAGATGACCTTCTGATATGATAGGATGTTGTTGTATATTGGGATTATGATCACTTGCTGATGTTAGAATGCCTCAGGAAAGTTTAGTTCAGCATAGGAGGATTTTATTTCAACCAGGCCCATATCAAAAAGTACAGATCTATGCATCAATCTGGAGGAATCCCAAGCCGAATGTAGAATTCCTAACTAACTATGAACACAGTCCCTTTTATAGACATTTCGGTGATCACTGTTTGCTATTTGCTAACAGCAATTAGCAGTCAAAACTAATGCTAACACGAGGACATACAACTTAACTCATAACTAACTCATACTGCAGGGCAGGGCCAGACTTTAAAAAATAAAGAGGTCCACCACTCATTATCCCTTTGTACATCAGTTACAAAGAAGACCAAAACGTAATTAAAATGGAAGCATTTATTTAAAACGTAAGTGACTCCAATGTGAAGTGTATTTGTGTGTGTGTGTGAATCAGGGCACAACCATGATGACTCACTGAAATGACATGAATTACTTTATATGAATATTGATTGTGAAACATATTCAAAACACAAGATCTGAGCATACTTCTTACCTCTGTTCTCACACTCTCACCTGTCTCCCTGACTAATCATGAACATAGACTAAAGTTATCCACCTGCCGTAGTCTGTCTTTATGTCTGAATTCATCTAAAGTTTGACTCACTGAAATATTTTTCTAAAGAACACATACATAAATAAAGCGTGCTTTATTAAGTAATACACATTGTATAATGAAACTAATTTGTACTGTCATATTTAGCCTGGATATCACTGTAATAACACATCTATCTGTGGTCAGCAGTAGTCTAGAGTGAATACAATAAAGGCAGTCAGTTTTTGTTTGGGGACCTGGGTCTCAGCAACACATCCAGGCTGGAGAAGATAGACAGCAGCCGTCTATTTAATCTCTGTTTTTTGTCTGGATTAAATAAACAAAGGAAACTAGTAAATCAGTAAACCAGTAAAAAAAAAGTAAAACTTTGCTCTTGCAATCGAAACATTATTATTCTGTCACAGCTGCTCACAGACAATGTGACAACCCAAATCAAATAACATCATTAATGGGCGGCAACTATTCTAACTAAACCTAAAAAGTGTTATGAAGGTGAAGACTAGTGAACTGTTATTTGGAGAAGAATGAAGTTGAAGTAGAATATTTTTAGCAAGTTACATCAGCTGCACTGTTCTTCGTAGACATTGAGTCTGGCTGCCTTACACAGTTGTAGCGCCTCCTACAGTAACCTGGTGGAGCTACTTGAAATCATTGTTTTGATTCATTTTTATTATATACACAGCAGAAAAATGCGGAGGTCCGGAGCTCGGTGTCCTCTATGGTAGCTATGCTGATATTTTGTGCCATTGTTGTTAAGTGGTGTCAAATGAATGAGAGTAAGATTTTTTTAGATCATTTATTTTTAACTTTAAAAAAAAAAGAAATTTGTAAAAGTTTCCGTCCACAAGCTTCTCACAATAGTTTTCAAGAATTGTTGCCCATTTCCTGACAGAAATGGAGGAACAGAGGAACTGGTTCTGAGATCAGGGCTTTGTGATGGTACTGCCTGAATGCCCAGGGACATTGTTCATCTGGAAGACCTATCTGTGTTCAAGTTTTAACTTCCTGGCTGATGCCTTGAGATGTTGCTTCAATAGTTCCACCTTATGTTCTTTCCTCATGATGTTGCCACCTCCCTGGGATGCTGTTGTCAGGTTAGCAAGCTGCCCCCTTCATCCCCCAATTCTAATGATGGTCATAATGTCCAAACACTTCAGTTTTATTTTCATCAGAATACAGGACATGTCTCCAAAAATGAAGGACTTTGTCCCTGAGGACATTTTCAAACTGTAATCTGGCTTTTAGAGGGATGTCTTCTTCCTCTCTGGGGTACCTTTCAACCCATGTTGGTCCAGAACTTGTTTCACTGTGGACCATTATGCTCTCTTACCAGTTTCATCAGCTTCTTAATTTGATCTTTGGCTTTTATTCATTTGTGGACCAGAACCCTTCCATCTCTGGGAAACTGAACCTGTCTCCTTACTGAACAGTATGATGGTGTTCCTATTCTGTTTATTTTTGCAGACCATTGGTTGAATAGATGAACTTGAGACCTTCAGGTATCTGGAAGTTGGACCCGACTGGCGGAGGTCCATCATTCTCCTCCTGATAACTTGGCTAATTTCTGTAGATTTTTCCATGATGTCACTGATTTAATGATTCTGCTTCTTCTTATATGTAAATATGTGGTTTCAGCTGCATGTGCATAAAGAACCTTTGATAGCTTTACAATCTTGTAACTTCAGTCTTTGCTTTTCATCATCAGGTGAATCAGTTAAAAGCATAAATCATTTCATCTTCTTTCCCAACCTGCTTTGGTGCATCAAAACACCAGAATCGGTGATCCATTTAGAAACAAGACTCCAAGCGTTCAAATATTCTCTCTTTCATCACTTTGGCACTAAATGCAACTTGCTTCTGGAACCGGTGAGAATGCATAAGTTTAGTGAGATCTGCTTTGTGAATCCAATAAATACTGTAATAAATGTTAAATCTCTGAACATAGAAACAAAAGTTCTAAAAGCTTGAAACCATGACCAAATGTTAACCTTTAGATGGTTAACTTTTCCCAGCTAAAGAACAGTCAACATAATTTACAACTAGAAGTTAAACATTGAAAAACACATGAACTTATGTACTGAGTAAAAAAATCATTATAACAAGTGGAGTTTAAGAGATAAAATAAGTGCATTTAACCTACGGGGGCTTTCAGTTTTTACAGTGCAAAAACGAAGCACATGGCTCGTGCAAAACGTGCAAAAAATAGAACAACCTACACATATTTTTTAAATTTTCCCCACAATTTGAAGCACCCAGATGAGAAAGGAGTGAAGCTCATTACTAGATAACGCTGTAAGCCATTTCTTCTTTCTGGAGTGGTTGCAGCAGATATCAGTGGGTAAGAACTTTTTGTTAATATCAGCTGTGAAATTCAACCTACACACCTGACTGGGTCTCACAACTTTCATCTATTGTACTTTATCTTAAAATGTGCTTCTTTAAAAAACAAGTGCTTATGTTGTTTACTCTGAAGAAGCCCCCAATGTTACTAATAACACCTCTGAATATGTTTGTGGTTCTCCTTAAACCAGTGGAAACTCTGTTGAAGAGGAGGAAGCTGCTGGAGTGATTCAACTGTTTCTGCTGGAGGTGTCAGAGCCATCCTGCCAGTGTCTGGTTGGATTATATTTCACAGTTTAACCTGATAACCTGCCAACCTCCCTCTCAGGGTCTGCTGTCACATTCAATTCCCTTAACTGAGTAGCTAAATGTTTGTATGGGGACAGAGCTGCAGGTGGAGGGGAAGGAAGGCGAACAGGGAGGATCCAGAACCGAAAGGATGGATATTTATTGGAGGATGTTTGTTTGCTTCTTCATGTTATTTCTTACCGTCTGCATGTGTGTGTGAGTGTGTTTCTTCATGTGCGGTAATGTCTGCATCCTTCTCCTCCCAGTGGTGTGTAAAAACACAGTCAGAAGGTTAATGTGATTGCCACCAGTGGCTTTGATGTCAGTCGTGATATTATTGTCAGTCTCGCTGTGATTCATCATCGTTCAGCCATGTGTTCGCCCTGTGAAAAACAACTTTCTGCTGTCACATCTATCGCATCAAAGAGTTACCCGTGGAAGACCAATCAGGGACACTGTTGATGGTGAGAGACAGTGAGGAACATCTGGTGTCAGAAAATCTTGCTTTGTTTTCACAGTGACTGTTTTTAATCCCAGTCATCTCTGCTCTAGCTTTTCTTTCTCAAAGACACACTCGTCAGTGATAGAGGAGGTAAAAACCAAGTCATGTGTTCTTCCTGTCCAGGGTTTATTATTTTATTACCAGGCTAAAACGGTATAACCAGCCAGTTACAAACTAGTTCAAAGTTTACAGCAAAGGTGTGTGGTGTGTGTTGTTGGTGTGATTAAAGGTCTGATGCAGAAGTGAGTGTGTAGAAATCCACAGTAGTGTGGACGGCCACCACAGGATGCAGGCACACCCCACTTCCTGTTTATTTATGCCTTTTGTCCTGTTTAAAGATAAATTGATTTACTCTGTTGGTTATTCATCTTCATCAGGTTCTCCCTCTGTAGTTTTTGTGTTGCAAGCAGATTCAACCTGATGTTTTAAGGCTTGAGCTCTGGAAGGGCGACAGTGTTAGATGTGAAGTTAGAAATTAGTTTATTTCAATATTTCATATTTTATAGATTCATTCCACACAGAAGGAAATGTTTAACTGTTTATTTCTGTCAGTTTTGATGATTCAGGTTTATGGCTGATGAAAACCCAAAATTCAGTCTTTCACCAAATATACCAGACCAATAACAAAAGATTTTTAATGCAAATATATGGACCTACAGTCAACTATGTCCAATCAGTACTTGGTTTGGGCTCCTTTTGCATGAATTACTGCATCAATGCTGCATGGCATGGAGGTGGTGAGCCTGTGGTTCTGCTGAGGTGTTCAGGAAGCCCAGGTTACTTTCACAGCGGCCTTCAGGTCATCTAAATTGTTGGTTCTGGTGTCTCTCATCTTCCTCTTGACACAACTCCATAGATACTCAATGAGGTTCTGGTCGGTCCAGTTTGCTGCCAGTCAAGCACAGTAACACCATGGTCATTGGAGTAGCTTTTGGTACCTTTGGCAGTGTGGGACGGTACCAAGTCCTGCTGGAAAATGGAATCAGCTTGGCTTTCATCTGAAAAAAGGACTTTGGACTTGTCCCTTTTCTCCTTAGTCCAGATAAGAAGCTTCTGTTATTGTCTCAGTATTAGTTTAACACAAGGGATGTGACAGCTGTAGTCCATGTTCTGGATCTGTCTGTGTGTGGTGGTTCTTGGAGTTCTCCAAGCTCCAGCTGCTGTCCACGTATTCTGAATCTCCACCAAACTCTTCAAAGGGCTTAGCTTCACTTTTCTCTCAAAGGCTGGAGGTATCCCTGTTGCTTTTGCAGCTTTTTCTACTGCACTTTTTCCTTTAACTCAATTTTCCAATAACATACTTGGATACAGCACTCTGTGAACAGCCAGCTTCCGTAACATTTCCTTGATGTTATCAATGACTGTCTGCTGTACAAATATAACTTCAGCAGTCTTCTGTGTGATTTTGTTATTCATAACGAGGCCATGACATCATATTTTTGTAACTTTGTTATTAGCTGCAAGCCATAATCACCAAACATTAACAGAAACAACAGTTCTGAATGTAACATTTTCTGTGTAATGCGTTTTACTTTTTGAATAGAATTGCTGAAATAAATGAACTTTTAAATGATATTCTGATTTATTAAGCTGCACCTAACAGAAGAATGTCATAATGTCCATGTGGTCTGTAGTGTTATCTATAAATATTAAAGCCTAAATGTGGGACTGCATTCTGTGACAAGATCTGTTATATATGTTTAAAATCTGCTTTTGCCTTCATGCACACTTGGCATAGGTGACACTTTTTCCCTGCAGTTCATATTAATAATGTTTTTAACATCCTCTAGCAGCTTCTTGATGGGTAATTTAGCAGACACATAAATGACAAAAATGCTTTCCCCTTCGTGTTATCAGATCCAGGGACTGACAAAATTTCCCTTTACACTGACATATGCAGCTTCAAAACAGGGCTGGTATTTTTCTTTCTCAAAGAGTTATTGGCTGTAGTTCATAAATCGCTGCTCTGCAAACATCAGAGATAATCTGTCGCTAAAGAACAGATGTAATACTTTTATTTTTAAAGACTCACATTAATTTCTGGGGTATGGCTTGTGTTTGTTGCTGCACCATAACCACTAATTAGGCTGAAAAAATCCAGTCCTTATGGCATTTGACTGAAAACTGTGAAAACATGCATAGTAATCTTCTGCTGTTGATTTGCTTAATTTTGATGGCATTCTGCTGATGCTCTGCAGTTGTGGCAATAAGGCAAAGGGACACATATGTTAATGCACAGTTTTATGACCTCTGACCTGTAAAGGAAGTTACTGTTGAAAGACCACCATAAAATGTCTGTTTAAAGATTTCCTCAGGCCTTTTGGTAAATCCAATCTGAAAGATGTTCACCTCCAAATGTTTCTGCTCTGGTTGCTAGAAGACCAAAGGAAGAAGAACATTTTTACAGGTTGAAGTGTGAATTGTTTACCTGTCAGGCCCTCAGAAAAAGCCCCAGCATCACATTCACCATTAAAAAGGAAGCAGACACTAGACAAATCTGGGTTGTTAGACTTTTGGACCTGAGAGAGCTCTCAGGGCTGACTAGATACACATGAACAACAATCTCTACCATGTTTATTTTATAGCAACGTGGAATGCTGCAGGTGTTTGAGGAAAAGTCGCCTTGAGCTTTCAATCAATCAAACACCCTCAGGCAAAAGTGGCTTGGTGGGATTAATTCACGGTGATCAGTGCAGAAACACAGAGATGATTTAAAATGGAATTATTCCTTCTGATTGAACGAGTTGGGGTATTGCCTCAGAGCACCCCTGTTCTTCAGGGGCTGAAGAAAGTCTCATTTCAAACAACCAAACAGGTGTTAGAGGAGAAGCTGGAGTCCTCTGGCTTGATGGATCACCTTTAATCGTCTGACTCTGCTGGGTGCAGCACATTAAAAATAACAGGACATAAAAACATGGAGCCTTGTTTTCATCAGGTCCCTTCACATCCACCGTCCTTCTGCTTGACCTTTTGTTGCCGTTGTGTCTTTGAAGGCTTCTGCAGCATGACAATAAGTTTCATTGTGTGGTTTTCCATGAGGTGGGCTCAGAAGCTTGTATCTTTACCACGGTGGTGACAAATTCCACAGGTGTGAACTGTGGTTGGAAACCAGTGTGGTGAAATTAACAAGAATAACATGTATGTTCTTACTTTGAGATAAACAAATAGCTGGAAACTATATTTAATCTACAACCTCCCTGGTCAGTCTTCTCCCACAGCTGTTCAACATCCCCCTGATTAGACTCACCTGGTTCTCATGTCATTGATCACATTCCCTCTGTACCTCAGCTCCCTGGTTTCCATTGTTCCCTGCTGGTTCCTTCTGTGGTATCCTGCCCGGTTCCTCGTCGCGTTTTCCACTTGCCTAACTGTAAATATTGTTTTTTACTGTTAATATTACAACCTTTTAACTTATCATGTTGCTCCCATACTGCTGTCTGTGTTTGGTCCAGCTCCAACCTCACAATAAATGACAGCTTTTGGCCTCATAATGTTGGTTTTGTTTGTCCAAAGTTGTGATCTTCAACCTCTAAAACACTGTTATCAGCAACAGCAACAACTAATAGCTTTGTGGCCCAGAAACTGTGGAAGAAAATAACTTCTAGGAACTTTTTACTAACTTGTGAAACTTTGGGCAGTAAAAAATTTCACAGTTCACAAGCCAAAATACCAGCGTTGTCAGAGCATTATGGGAATTACATTAGCATCACAGCTACAGACGTACAACTTCAGGGTTCCACAGGTGCAGGAGCTTCTTCACCAGAACAGCACAAGTAAAAACGGACAAAAGAGCTTCTCCCACATAAAAGTTTTATATTTGGTAAATTATGTCATTAAAATTAACTAACACAAAGGACTTTTAATCGAAAAGAGCAAGCTGATTATAGTTTTACACATTATCAAGGTTTTTAAAAAGTTTTTTACAACAAGGAGGATCTTGAGGTGGAGATTAATTTGAACTGTTTACTTTTTAAGCTTCTAGAAATGAAAACTACTTCACCATAGCAGAATACTGAAGTGCTTTGCTAAAGTATTTATATCCTTTTAACTTTTTCACATTTCTTTTGTATCTTCTTGGCGTTTTATGAGACAGACCAACACGAAGTAGTGCATAACATGACATTAAAGAAAAGTGAAACATGGTTGCAGACATAAATCTGAAAAGTGTGGCATGTGTTTAAATGAAGCACTGACATTATAATGGAAAGAGAGTCGCACAATAGAGTCGGCCAAGCAAGTAGAGCATATGTCAGAGAGGCAGCAGATATGCAAAAATCCACAACTCAGGTGAGAGAATTTGCCATTGTGACAAATATTAGTCGTGCACTCCATAAATGTGGTCTTTAGGGGAGAGGGACAAAATAAAAGCCAGGAGAGGTCCTGTTTGCTGTCCAGTACAAGCTGCGTAGAAAGTGCAAGAAGGTGCTCTGGATAAATGAGACCAAAATTCAACCATTTACATGCAATTCATCCTATAAATACACCAACCCCATGGTGAAACATGGGGGTGGCAGTTTCATGTTTTGGGAATACTTGTCTTTGGCAGGGACAGTTGATGGGAAGATGGATGGAGCTAAATCCTGGAAGAAAACCTGTAGGATGTCACAGAAGACCTGAGACTGGGGTGGAGGTTCACCTTCCAGCAGAACAACCATCCTAAACATACAGCTAGAGATACCACGGATGGTTTAGATCAAAGCAGATTCGTGTGTTAGAATGACCTAGTTAAAGTCCAGACCCAAATTCAACTGAGAATCTGTAGCAAGACTTGAAAGTGATGTTCAGAGACCGTCTCCATTCAATCTGACTGAGATTAAATTATTTTGCAAAGAGAAACATAAAATTTTCAATCTGTAGATGTTTAAAGCTGGTGGAGAAATACATCTCAAGATGTGCAGCAGGAACAGCACCATTTTATAAAGATGTCTGTCTGTCTAGAAGAGCTGTCTGTCCTTTGTACCTGATCAGATTTGCAGTCTACCTGCTCTGCTGATATGTTGAGCCACTCCAAACAAAGAGGATTTTTCCAAACCGCTGAACAACTGAGCTATCCAGGTGTGTGTTACCATAGCAACAGATATGTGCTAGTGAAAAGGCAGAGGGGGTCCACTCCATGCAGTAAAATCAAGTTCTTCTTTCAGACTATTGTTGCAGGCTGTCAATGTGCTTCTGCAGTGAGAGGGAGGTGTGCAAACAGAGAGTGGATCAGAAGGTCTGGTGCACTGTGAGAATAAACATCATCAAAGGAACTAATTCAGCCTCAGAGATATTATCACATGTTTGAAAGATATTTCACTTAGTCTTCTAGTCAGTCTGCAAACACACTGATTCAGAAAAATACTAAAACCAGACTTCCTCTTTGTTTGCATTGAACATGTGCTGCCGATGCGTCTTTCTGATGCTGAGAAGCTTTGTTTTTCAGGAGGCAGCTGGAAATGGCTTCAGTCTAAGAACAAGAGTAAGAAGTAAGTTTGAAGTTATTGTAGATTTTCTCCATTCCACTAAGGGTCAAAATTTTACCTACAGGTTAAAATATATAAACATACCCTGAGGAATATTTTTATTTGCTGAAGTGGAGGTGCTGCAACATGAATCAACATTATTCAGTGTCAGTCATCAGTTTTATTGTTTTTGTATCTCTGCTATACTTTAACCAAAGTGTGTCATCTGTGTTTTAGTAAGATCTCAAAAACGGATGGCATGTCTCCTACAAAGTGCATTGCAAAAGTATTCCCACCCGTTAGACCTTTTTACATTTAGTCACATAGCAACATAAAAAGCAGCGCAAAACTGAAGTTGATGTTGAAGATATAAGGTTAATATATGATCATAACAGATCCTTTTTTTTACATATAAAACTCTATATGTGGCAGAAAACTAACAATGTACCATCCCCACTCTGAAGCATGGCAGTGGCAGTATCATGCTGGGGGGATGCTTTTTTTTCTGCAGGAACAGGAAATCTGTTCAGAGTTGATGGGACGATAGATGGAGCTAAATCCGGAACGATTCTGGAAGAAAACCTGTTAGAGGCTGCAGAAGACCTCAGACTGGGGCGGAGGCTCACCTTCCAGCAGGAGAACCAGTGTAGGTTTTGGATGTGGGCAGTTGTCCGGAGCATCATTAGAACTTAAGGGCCAAACAACATTTTGAAATAACATTATACATTATATTTTATTTTGTTTGCATGTGCAGGCACCCACTAATCATTTGCAAGTCCAGTTGACAAGCTGTGCTGTAGTCTTAGAGGTTCGGAGCAGCAGAAGGGGGGACCCACCCTGGGCACCATTCATGCCAGAACCGCCACTGATGACATCGACCCTAAAGATACAAACAGAGCTCCTATGAAATGGTTTGAATCAAACTGTGGCAGTTTTTTGGCATCACTTAGGTACAATTTTGAAAACAGAACCATTTTCTTTAAAACTCTTCACTCAATTATTGCATCCCAGAAACAGAACACCTGATATCTGAGCAGAATAAAACACTTTGCATGATTTAATGAAAACTGTATTTATCATCCTATAATAGTTTATTTTGCAACAGCTCACACACCAATGAGAAAAACCAAAAACAGATTTAGCTCTTTGACTCCCTTCATGATTACTGTCAGTGGTTTCTACGGAAGACGTCCAAAAACAGATTCACCAACATGACCGATGCAGATTTCTGAAGGTATTTACTTATTAGAATATATTTTCAACAGACAACATGAGAGTCAGAACTAAATAGATGCCAGTTTTCTTTCTGATGTCAGATCAGGAAATATTTGTGGAGACAAACCAAAAGTTGTGCATCAAGTGAATGTATCATTAACTGCAGGAGGAAGATATTACTTTACCAGACATGATCTGTGACGTGTGCAGCTTTCAGTGATAAACCATACGTTCCTCCTCTCACCTTGACCTCAGATGTTTCACTCTCTCGGTTTCTGTTTTAGTCAGCAGCTCTCTGTAAGCTTTCTTCACGTGGACCTGATGTCCCTTAGGAACTCTAATCAACCTCATACAGATTTAATTTGGTGAAGTTGGTCCTCTTCTTCTCCTCTCTCTCTCTTAGTTTTAGTCTTCCTTGTATGAAAAGTGTGTGTTAGAAAAGGGAAATGGAAGCATTATGATATTTTCTGTGTCCAAATGGATTTAACGTTCTGCAGATCACTGTGTTGTGTTTTGTAAAACGTGGGTTGCTGATTTGGTGCAAATCTATGCTGATGTTTGACTAAATGAGTGAGTTTTCACTGCATGTGGATTAGTTTTGACTCTAGTGTGTGAGCGATCCTAAAAACTGTAATAATCCCGTCACAACATTGGCTTGGAAGACAAGACGCCGTAAGTACCAAGATGACACTGACATTCACAATTGATACTTTAAAAGACCGAATTTAATTTATTTATTTAACTTTTGTTTTGAGCTGGTTTCAGGTTTTAAACTTAAAAGTTTGGAAAGAGGTTTTCCTTTCTGTGCTGTGTGTAAATGCCAGTAAATAAGACAAATCGTTCAGTTTGGGGCATAACTTTAATGTTAAATGTAAGCCCTTTTAGATGTGTTTGCTGACTGCATTTAGTATAAAAATAACATGAATATGTTGGCCAGACTAAAGCTGCGCTAGCTGTACTTAGAGGTTTAAAAACGTGAAACGTGACTTTAGATTGGAGAAACACGTTAATGATGAAAAACAAATGGAGACAAGCAGATATTTTCCTCTCTCTCTTCTGTGAACAGCCAGCATCAAACTGACAGTCAGCAAGGCTGAGACGGACACGTCATCTCTCATCTACAAGTGCCTCCGCCTCAGACCCATGTCCAGAGCAGGATGGACCAGAGGTTATTCGTTATGCATGCGGGAAAGAGAAGATAAAACCAAACAGGAAAGTAAATTGACTTAATGAACAGAACATGTCTTTAGAGTTCAGTAGGGTTGGTATCTGTCCCAACTTTGAGTTTATGGCTGAAAAGGAGGAGGGACAGATGAGGTTCAGGTCAAACTGCAGACTGGATTCATATTCATTTCTACTTGTTTCACCACAGATAGTCACCCGTCTGCATCATCTTGCTTCATATTTTTGTGATATTGGTTCATTTACTACTAAAATCACCTGTCAGTGGAAATTCATCCCCTGTTCACAAGTCGCCCTGCAGCTGACAGCTGGGCTGGTGCTGCCTGTCACCTGACCTTGTTATCTCCCTGCCCAGCTGCTACCCATTACTAATTAGTGTCACTTTAATAAATGAGGCGTTGACACTTCCTCCCTGTCAGCTCACAATTGGTACTGGTTCTGCTCCTCTCTGGATCAGTTTTAGGCTTGTCTTCACCAACTGTAAAGCTGCTATTAGAGTGCTGTTTGTAATCCATATTTATTGTCCATGTCCTTTTAATGAGCACGCTAGCACCTGTGAGTTGCACTTGATTGGAACACAACAAATAAATTAGAGCAAAAAAGAGTAGGCGGTCATGCTCAGGTTACAGGTCTAGGTCCTGGCAGGATGCTGAAGTCATTAAGTCTGTCATAGATCCTGCCTTGATTACGGCACCATCCTGTGTGGCGTCTTATAATAAGCTTCTGCAAGATTTATTTCCATCCAGAAATGCATTAATTTTTCACCAAGATCTTTTAGAGATGATGGGAGAGTTGTAAATTCATTCTCAGATGGGTTACGTTCTGGACTCTGTGGTGACCAATCATGTCTGAAGATGTCTTATCCTTGAACAACTCTTGCACAGTTTTAAATGTGATGAATCCTGGCATTGTGAAAAAGAACCTCACTGATGGAATAAACTGATCAATGAGTATCTTCAGATGACTTCATTCTTTGGGTTCATAATGTTGCTGAATCTGGACCTGACCCTCTGCAGGAACCCTAGATCATAACACTGCCCCCACAGGCCAAGAGGCGTGATTACTTCATGCTCTCTTCTTGCCCTGATATGACCATGACTCATGGACCAGGTCATTCTGGATTCAATGGATCACATGGTCTTCTTCCATTGCTCCAGAGACCAACCCTTATGTCCCCTGATGAACCAGAGCCTACAGATCAGTGGATTTATTAAGGCCACCCAGCTTCTCCACCCAGATACCTAGAGATCCCCAAAACAGACAGTAGATCAATGTTGTTTTTGTTCTACTTGATATCTCCAAACGTTTTGGTGATCACCATCCTAAATCATTGAAGGTTTCAACCACATTTCTCCTCTGAGGATGATGTTTCACGGCTATCCTCCCAGTTTTTTAAAATGCGTTGGACGGTTTTTAACCCAATATTTAAAACATTTTCCTTAGATGTGTTCTTTGCCTGATTTTAATAATCTCTTTTGAAACAGATTAACATCAACCACAGAAGGTCACTGACGTCTGTCAGTCTGGAAAGGTTTACAAAGCCATTTCTAAAGCTTTGGGACTCCCGAGAACCACAGTGAGAACCATCAGACAGGTGGGTGATTGTTAGGAAAACTCTGGACTCGTCAGATCAGCAAAATAATGTATATGGCCTATAATAGTTTTGCAGGCCATGTGCACAAAAGAGGTCGTGATTTTGGAAATCTTACTGGGTAAAATGGAAACACATGGCTCGCTGGGGGTGCAGTTTGCATAAAATCACAATCTTCTTTAAATCTCTCTGGACTACTAGATGACTGAGCAACACATGTGACAGAGCTGGTGTCACCAGCTTCCTGCTCCACCTAGTTTTAAAGGATGTAGGACTACATTGGACCAAAGGAAGCATCACTTAACAAAAATGGTTCACTTTAACATCTCCTAGCATGCACCTACAAAACATTAACTGTACCTCCACTTCCACTTACTTATTACTGTCATCTCCCTGTATTTTACACACTACTTCCAAATGTAGATGACCTGAAAAAGGTTAAATTTCCTTCCAGTAGGCAAGTGTGACCTGAATTAGCTTCATAAAACAGGGGTGAAATATTAAAAACCCAAAGAAAAACCTTCTGGATCAAGCACCTCAGAATACACATGATGACTTAGTTTCACGTTAATAAAGCTGCTGCAGACGGCATATTTAGGCATTTTGGGCCAAACTTATTCTAGGACAGTTTTGCAGGCTATAATTTCAGTGAATTGAGTGAAAACTACACGTTTACTCCTCCTTTTGAGTCATTTTACAAAATAAAGACATGTTTTTACCCGTATTGTCTCGCTGTGATACTGTCAAGGATGAAAAGTGTTGTAAAGTCACCAACATACAATCATCTCGTCATTTTTCTGCTTTGCCTTAAAGCGTCTGTCAGGTCATTGTTCTATGCAACTTTACCGTTCATCTTGTTTCATGTTCTCTGTGCCAGGAATCTGTTTGTTTTTTTCTCTCATCTGATTAAACACTCTGACCAAACCCATAGTTACAAAAAACAATCTTAGCTTGGAGATGCGTGGGTCAACTGCATTTATTAATTAAATAAATTGGGGAACAATTCAGGTAGAAAGTAAGGTGAAGGAAGCAGCGCTGGCTTAGTGCATGTGCCATAAACTTGGATTTAGGCAGTTGTTTGCTTGTTTCTTGACAGCTGAGGTAAAACTGGTGCTTTGAAAGAATGTTTTTTTTATTGTTTTTTTCCATTTTTGCTTAGATTAAAATCTCAAATTGTGATGTATTTTTTGGTGGGATTTTATGTGACAGATCTAATGAAACTAAGGGGCAGCTGCGATGTGAAACTATAAATAATCAACATTTTCCATAAATAAAACATTTAAATGTGGCATGCATTTGTATTTGCCCCCGCTGGATCAATACTTTGGAGAACCCTTTTTGCTGAACATGAGCCATAACCCCTTTGGTGGTGTGTCGTTATCAGCTTCTCTATGAACTTTTTGCCCTTGCTCAGTCAAGCTCAGTCAGATGAGAATAAGAGCATCTCTAAGCACCAACATTCAAGTTCTGCCACACATTCCTAATTAATACACTGTTGGACTTTGACCAGGACAGTAGAGTAAAGTAGAGCTGAGCTCTGCAGGTACTAATGGAAAAGAGCCTAATGATTTAACCAAAACCATCCCATTGCTAACTGGACTTCTTTGGATTTTTAAATAATGGCTTCCTTCTTGTCCTAACTGCTTGATCAGAAGGCAACTGGACTTCTTCTCTTGTTTTTTGAGGACGACTCAGGACATAATGCAGCTGCTGCTGCTGCATTAAAGAGAGTCTGCTTGAGGCGACTCATTAACAATCCAAACTGTACCAGGACGAACTGGTTGTACTGGTGCGACTAACTGTTTCAGTTAGGTGCTCTGCCACAACATTTAGGTGAAGCCTAACTGGATGCAGACTCGACTAAATGCTACTGGTCCAGTAAACCTGACAAACTGCTAACAAGCTAAACAAACCAGGTGACTCTGAAGAGCGCATAAATCTAGCTAAACGTTACCTGACTTTGTGTTAGCTGCAGCCAGAGTGAGAGGAAGCCACAGGTGGAGGCAACAGGTGGAGGTGGAGGCTTTAACCCACTTAGTGTTTCTTCTTTCTGCCTGACGTACACAGCTGTATATTTACACTGGAAAAGGTTTTATTATTTCATCTTCGGACTAAATGGGCACAGCAAGGAAACTTTGACAGAAAAAAACGTTATTGGTTGCGTTTGAATGCAGTGATGACCTTCAAGGTAAGTTGTAGAAATAAACGGATGTTGTAGCTGTGGTCTTGAGAAAACAACCCAGAGTCCAGCACGTTCGAGACCAAGACAAGGTCAAGACTTTGAGAACGTGGTCTCAAGACTGGTCTCTGTTTTAGGTACATAAGCATAACCGTGGGAATAGATCTCACAAGAGGCGTCCAGCGACACATGCATATTGTTAATCTTTATGTAGATATTTATTTGTGGTCCTGGTTGTGTTATAAAATATGGATGTAAAGTTGGACCCCTCCCTAAGTAGTTTTTAATTTATGGGTTGTGTATTTGATTCCGAGCTAAAAAGATTTCTGTATTTTCTTAGTCAAACTGCTGATAATTAAGGACAAATTTGTTAAATTCTTTAGTAGTTGGAGGTTTAGGATCACAGATTTGAATAACTGTACCTGTTTTCTATTTTCTTTCACCTTGAATACCTCCAGGGTGAGAGGAAACCGATAAACGTTCTTTAAGATTTTGGTCTGTTGCAAATAAATAGTAATAATTTAGGCTAATCAGAATCAGCTTTATTGCCAGGTTTGTACAGAAAAACAAGGAGTTTGACTCTGGTACACAGTAATTTGAGCTGTTTCTCTAGTCTGGAGTCAATATAAAATATTCTGTTGCTTTCTGGCCACACAAAGAGGAATTAAAACCGTGATCCTTTAGTTTTCATTTAAATCTCCCTGCAAAAATAAAACACTGAGCATCGAGAAGCCAAGGTTCTTTAAAAAAGAATGAATGTAGGAGAAATGTCTCTGTGGGAGTGGATGGACAGCCGTCTGGTCTGAGTGAGTGTTGATGTGACTCAGTAATGAATGAATTTAGTTGTGTTGTTTACGACTTGAGGCTATGTGACACCTTCTGGCACTTCCTGAGTATCTACTCCATAATCTCTGCCTGACTCCCAGGTGAGATAACTGGGCTTACTGACATTTGAATGTTCTGACTTCTCGACTGGAATACCAATTAAGACCAGGGTGTGTGCGCTTGTTAATTTCTCTTTTCAGGGCTTTCCTGCTGTGCTTCTTTTGTCACTTCAGGCTCATTGTGCATCAAAAAAAGAAAACAATGTTCTTACTATGGACCTACTGCAGGAAGATTAAACATGTGCAACAACAAGATTTCAGTAGCCTTGTGGTAATCTTGCATACCTGTCATCCTTTTGATAAGTGACTGATCGAGAAGATGAAATGTACGTTTGCCTGTTCCTTTTCCATCCATCCATTGATCCATTCCTTGGTGACATCCTCCAGCTTATTCTGGAGGATCCCGAGGCGTTTCCAGCCCAAAAACAATATCCAGTCCCTTCAGTGAGTTCTGGTTCTTCCCCAGGGTCTTCTTTCCATGGAACTTGTCTGGAAAGCCTAAAATGGGAAGCACCAAGAAGACATCCCGATCAGAGGCTGGAACCATCTATTCTGAGTCCTCCAACCCTACGGAGGAAGCTAAGTTTGGCCGCTTGTATCCGAGATCTTGTTCTTTCTTTCATGATTTATATCCATAACAATTAGTGAGGGTCAGAAGGTACATGGACTGATAAATGGAAAGCTTTGCTTCTTGGCTCAGCTTTTCCTTACCAGAGCAGACCGGAGCAATGCCAACATTACTGGAGACAAAGCCTCGATCCTTCTGTCCATCTCCCCTGCATCCTCGTGAACAAGACGCTATACTTAAACTCCTCCACCTGAGCAGAGACTGACCCCCAACCCAGAGGGGACAGTCCAGTCTTTTGCTGGTCGAGAACCATGGGCTCAGACTTAGAGGATCGGACTCTCATCTCAACCGTTTCATACTCAGCTGTGAACCACTTCAGTGCACGCTCGAGGTTGTGGCCTGAAACATCTACAAATAGCAAAGATAAGACCCCGAGGTTCCCAAACTCCTGTCCTCAAATACGCCTTGTTTGTGGTGCTCATGGACAGGATTGGAGAGAAGTCCAACCCGCACCAGATATGAGCTTGACAAGTCTTGCTTTGTTAATACAGGGACTGGATAACCCTTGAAAGCATCCACGGCCCCTTGTTACTCCAGCAGCCCCCAGACCAAAAAGTAAATGTTGGTCTCATTTGACCAGAGCACCTTCCTCCATGTTGGCTGTGCCTCCTACATGACTGCAGCACAACATCTAGTCTTTTCTTAATAATGATTTTCTTCCAGCCAGTCTTCAATAATGGCCAGATTTGGGGAGCGAATGACTAATAGTTGTCTATTTAAAATATTCTCCAGGGGCTGTGAATCTCTGCAGCTCCTCCAGAGTTGCCATAGGCCTCTTGGCTGCTACTCTGAAATGGTGCAGGCCTTTGAGGGCTTCACAGAATAGCTGTAGTTACACTGAGATTATATTACACACAGGTGAAGACTATTTACTAATCAGGTGACTCCTGAAGACAACTGCTCCAACTATACCAATGGAGAGACTGAACCAGAATAAGGCTGCAGGTCCAGATCATGTCAGCCCTAGAGTCCTGGAGACCTGTCCAGAGCAGCTCTGCTTGATTCTGCAGCACCTCTTCAACTTTAGCCTGGCCCAGAGGAAGGTTCCAGTGTTGTGGAAGACCTCCTGACTTCACCCATCAGTCCTCAATGACTATAGACCTGTTGCCCTGACATCCCACATCATGAAGGTTCCAGAGAGACTCCTATTGGCCCACCTGAGAAAGCAAACAGTAAACTATCAGGAACTCCTTCAGTTTGCTTATCGCTGTGGTGTTGGAGATGAAGATGCCATCAAACACTTGCTTCAACAAACCCACTGTCATCTGGACAAAGCCAGTAGCACTGTGAGGATCATGTTCTTTGATTTCTCCAGTGCATTTAATACAATTCAAACTGATGCAGAAATACTCAGATGATTCTGCAGTCGTGGGGTGGATCAGAGATGGACAAGAAGCTGAGTACATGAAGGTAGTGGACCTCTTTGTGGCATGGTGTGGAAACAATCATCTCATTTTGAACGTGAATAAAACAAAGGAGATGATTGTAGATTTTAAGAAAAACAAGAATAGGTCAAAAACTATTTCTATCATGGGAGAAGAAGTGGAGGTGGTGGAGGAGTATAAATACCTCGGTGTTCACCTGGACAACAGACTAGAGTGGAGATGCAACTGAAGCCGTCTACAAGAAGGGACAGAGCAGACTGTACAGGTCCTTCTCAAAATATTAGCATATTGTGATAAAGTTCATTATTTTCCATAATGTCATGATGAAAATTTAACATTCATATATTTTAGATTCATTGCACACTAACTGAAATATTTCAGGTCTTCTATTGTCTTAATACGGATGATTTTGGCATACAGCTCATGAAAACCCAAAATTCCTATCTCACAAAATTAGCATATCATTAAAAGGGTCTCTAAAGGAGCTATGAACCTAATCATCTGAATCAACGAGTTAACTCTAAACACCTGCAAAAGATTCCTGAGGCCTTTAAAACTCCCAGCCTGGTTCATCACTCAAAACCCCAATCATGGGTAAGACTGCCGACCTGACTGCTGTCCAGAAGGCCACTATTGACACCCTCAAGCAAGAGGGTAAGACACAGAAAGACATTTCTGAACAATAGGCTGTTCCCAGAGTGCTGTATCAAGGCACCTCAGTGGGAAGTCTGTGGGAAGGAAAAAGTGTGGCAGAAAACGCTGCACAACGAGAAGAGGTGACCGGACCCTGAGGAAGATTGTGGAGAAGGGCCGATTCCAGACCTTGGGGGACCTGCGGAAGCAGTGGACTGAGTCTGGAGTAGAAACATCCAGAGCCACCGTGCACAGGCGTGTGCAGGAAATGGGCTACAGGTGCCACATTCCCCAGGTCAAGCCACTTTTGAACCAGAAACAGCAGCAGAAGCGCCTGACCTGGGCTACAGAGAAGCAGCACTGGACTGTTGCTCAGTGGTCCAAAGTACTTTTTTCGGATGAAAGCAAATTCTGCATGTCATTCGGAAATCAAGGTGCCAGAGTCTGGAGGAAGACTGGGGAGAAGGAAATGCCAAAATGCCAGAAGTCCAGTGTCAAGTACCCACAGTCAGTGATGGTCTGGGGTGCCGTGTCAGCTGCTGGTGTTGATCCACTGTGTTTTATCAAGGGCAGGGTCAATGCAGCTAGCTATCAGGAGATTTTGGAGCACTTCATGCTTCCATCTGCTGAAAAGCTTTATGGAGATGAAGATTTCATTTTTCAGCACGACCTGGCACCTGCTCACAGTGCCAAAACCACTGGTAAATGGTTTACTGACCATGGTATCACTGTGCTCAATTGGCCTGCCAACTCTCCTGACCTGAACCCCATAGAGAATCTGTGGGATATTGTGAAGAGAACGTTGAGAGACTCAAGACCCAACACTCTGGATGAGCTAAAGGCTGCTATCGAAGCATCCTGGGCCTCCATAAGACCTCAGCAGTGCCACAGGCTGATTGCCTCCATGCCACGCCGCATTGAAGCAGTCATTTCTGCAAAAGGATTCCCGACCAAGTATTGAGTGCATAACTGTACATGATTATTTGAAGGTTGACGTTTTTTGTATTAAAAACACTTTTCTTTTATTGGTTGGATGAAATATGCTAATTTTGTGAAATAGGAATTTTGGGTTTTCATGAGCTGTTTGCCAAAATCATCCGTATTAAGACAATAAAAGACCTGAAATATTTCAGTTAGTGTGCAATGAATCTAAAATATATGAATGTTAAATTTTCATCATGACATTATGGAAAATAATGAACTTTATCACAATATGCTAATATTTTGAGAAGGACCTGTACTTCTTGAGGAAGCTCAGGACCTTCAGTGTTTGCAGCAAGATGCTGCAGATCTTCTATACGTCTGTTGTGGAGAGTGTGATCTCTGGCTCTGTTCTGGGGACTCCTTTAGAACCTCTGGAGATCATTGTACAAAGAAGGATTCTTCATAAAATGAAGAACATTATGGAGAACCCTGAGCATCCTCTTCATCAGACTGTCCTACAACAACAGAGTGTCTTCAATCAGAGGCTTCTTCAGATCTGCTGTAAGACGGAGCGCTACAGGAGATCCTTCCTGCCCACAGCCATCAGCATCTACAACTGCTGTGAAGAAACTTGGATTATATGAGCTACCACCACATTTAATTTACCTTTGGGACTAATAAAGTATTTTTGACTTGATGTTAATTGAATTTATAAAATAAGTCTGAAAATGTGTTATTTTTCTTCCATGTAACATTTATGCTTTACTTTGTGTTGGTCTGTCACATAAAATACGATAAGCTCAGTGGTTGCATCTGGCATTCAGCCAGGATTATTCCCAAACATTCATAAGTCGTTCATCTTCTTGCAAGAAGTATGTCTGTCACCATGCAGCTTTCCTGCATCCCAAGAGTGTAAAATTATTCATAATTCATCATATTTCTCATAAAGATGAAACTGCTATAAGGCTGTCTTTGTTTTTTGCTTCACACACAAACAACAAATCAAGAAGGAAAGCTTCTGCAGCGTTGTTCTTGCCTGCTAGATTTATGGAATCAATTCGAACACAGTGGGAATTACTGGAGCCCTGGGGCAAAGCAGTTCATGAGTTACCAAAATGACTCCAATAAATGTTTCCAAGTTGCAATTCAGAACTAAAAGATCTTGGACTCAGTTATCTGCTCCAGAGGAAAACGATAGAGGAAGAGAAGGAAAGAGTAGGAGATGATGGAGTAAAGAAAGAGGGAGGCAGAAAGGGAAAACAGGAGTGCATCAGTTGGAAAACAATGGAGGATGCTCCATTTAAAAAAGTGGGATTGCTGCAGCAGAGCTTTCCACAGAGTGCAGGTAAAGCAGCCATTGACTTACTGTGTCCTATCTGAGCTGCCTTAAGAAAGAAGCTGCTGAGTAACTTTGTTTGGGATGAAGTTACAGCAAACAGTAAATTCTCCCACGCAGCCTAAAATTATCCAGCATAAACAAGACAGACATGATGGGAGAAGGGGTTCTAAAAGGACATATCAACTCTTCCTCTTCCTCTTCCTCACCCCTCGCCATGATTTTAACCCTCAACTTTCTCTTTATCTTTCTCTTGCAAGCTCTTCCCCTACCTTCTATCATTCCCTCCATCCCCACATTCCACAGCCGTTGCCTTGGCAACAATACATAGAGATTTCCTTTGCAGCTCTGTCACCGTGGCAACGCTTGGCTTTCCTCCAGGCCATTGTTAGAAGCACGCTGCACTCCCGTCCACTCCAGCCAGCGTGTGCTGACCGCTGTCTGCGCGGGGACCCTAATCACTCCCAGTGTCAATGCGTCCGTGGGGACAGACATGGAGAGTCTCCGGCTGTGAAGCTGCTGGAGACGGGGGGTATTGATTGTGCCGAGCACTTTACTTTTGTTTGCTTCAAGCAGTGACTTGGATGTAGCGATTAAAAGGTCTAGACTGGATTGACGTTCGTCTTGTTTAGTTATTTCTCAGAAAACTATAACATCTGAAAATACAGTCATAATAAAAAAAAAGTGCACCCTCTGTCAATCCTAGGATTGGAGGTTTTGAGACATAACAAGAATGATCTTTATCAGGTTCTTTTACACAGAGATGAAGCCACAGTGCCAAAAATGGTTGATTATCATGTTAACACCACTGAGAAATTGAAATGTTAAGAAACATACAACCAATCAATCAATCAAGCTTTAAAATTAAGCATTAAAGCAGGAAAACGGATGGAATAAGACAAGAAAAATTGAAGCCCTTACAAAATGCTATTTCTGTAGAGGAATAAGTTTGTACACCCCCTCATTTATTCCATCTTAAAACAGCTAAAATTACACCCAGGGGTATCACATCACGTGTACATGATGAGAACGTCATTACTCAGCATTTAGAAGGAGATTTATCTTGTTTGATGCTCCTGACGGTTGAAGTGAGAGTGAACACCATGGTGAGATCCAAAGATCTGTCTGAGGCCGTCAGAGAGATGATTGTAGAAGCTTCTGAGTCTGGTCAGGGATATAAAGAGGCCTCACTGTATGGAAAATAGTCTGCAGTTGAAGGACATTCAGAATATCTGTTAACATGTACAGGTCTGTCCAAGCAAGTTCACCCTGGAGGCAGCACACAAGATGCTAAAAGAAGTCTAAAAATTGTTGTCTAAGATGTGCTCATAGGACCTACAGCAGGTTCTTGCTACTGTTGATATGGAAGCTCATGCCTGTGCAATCAAAAAGAGTCTGAACAAGAAGGAGGAAACCTTTGGTCTCTAAGAAGAACATGAAGGTCAGTCTGAAGTTTGCCAGAGGGGGCAAAGACGAAGATCAGACATTTTTTGAAGAATGTTCATTAGACAGATGAATCTAAAACAATAACTTTGTCACTAGAACCAAGGTCATGTTTGGATTAAACCAATTATAGCATTCATATAACCACACTTGAAGCATGGAGGTGGAAGTGCCATGGTTTGGGATGTTTTACTGCAGCAGGATTTGTCCAGCTCATCTCATGGAGTCCACCATGAATTCCACACTGGATCATATGAGGAAAATGAATCTGAAATCTGAAACAGAACTGGACCCTGCAACATGACAATGACCCGTAACTTACCAGTAGATCCACCAAGAACTGGCTGAGAATAAAGAACTTTGGGATATGGCTGTTCTAACACCCTCACTTTTTCCACAGCACTTCCAGCCTCTTTGCTTCATGTTGCGTTTGCTATATTGCCTCCCCTCCTTTCCCTCCTGTTGAAACCTGACACCTGACACACAAAGTTTATAAAGTTCCCAGTTTAGTTTGAAATGTTTTTAGGATGTATTTTAAGATGTTGCCAGGAGTGATGATGACAGAGAGACAGAAGAAGTTATGCTGATATACAGGGGTTGGACAATGAAACTGAAACACCTGGTTTTAGACCACAATAATTTATTAGTAAGGTGCAGGGCCTCCTTTTGCGGCCAATACAGCGTCAATTCATCTTGGGAATGACATATACAAGTCCTGCACAGTGGTCAGAGGGATTTTAAGCCATTCTTCTTGCAGGATAGTGGCCAGGTCACTACGTGATACTGGTGGAGGAAAACGTTTCCTGACTCGCTCCTCCAAAACACCCCAAAGTGTCTCAATAATATTTAGATCTGGTGACTGTGCAGGCCATGGGAGATGTTCAACTTCACTTTCATGTTCATCAAACCAATCTTTCACCAGTCTTGCTGTGTGTATTGGTGCATTGTCATCCTGATACACGGCACCACCTTCAGGATACAATGTTTGAACCATTGGATGCACATGGTCCTCAAGAATGGTTCGGTAGTCCTTGGCAGTGACGCGCCCATCTAGCACAAGTATTGGGCCAAGGGAATGCCATGATATGGCAGCCCAAACCATCACTGATCCACCCCCATGCTTCACTCTGGGCATGCAACAGTCTGGGTGGTACGCTTCTTTGGGGCTTCTCCACACCATAACTCTCCTGGATGTGGGGAAAACAGTAAAGGTGGACTCATCAGAGAACAATACATGTTTCACATTGTCCACAACCCAAGATTTGCGCTCCTTGCACCATTAAAACCGACGTTTGGCATTGGCATGAGTGACCAAAGGTTTGGCTATAGCAGCCCGGCCGTGTATATTGAACCTGTGGAGCTCCCGACGGACAGTTCTGGTGGAAACAGGAGAGTTGAGCTGCACATTTAATTCTGCCGTAATTTGGGCAGCCGTGGTTTTATGTTTTTTGGATACAATCCAGGTTAGCACCCGAACATCCCTTTCAGACAGCTTCCTCTTGCGTCCACAGTTAATCCTGTTGGATGTGGTTCGTCCTTCTTGGTGGTATGCTGACATTACCCTGGATACCGTGGCTCTTGATACATCACAAAGACTTGCTGTCTTGGTCACAGATGCGCCAGCAAGACGTGCACCAACAATTTGTCCTCTTTTGAACTCTGGTATGTCACCCATAATGTGTGCATTTCAATATTTTGAGCAAAACTGTGCTCTTACCCTGCTAATTGAACCTTCACACTCTTCTCTTATTGGTGCAATGTGCAATCAATGAAGACTGGCTACCAGGCTGGTCCAATTTAGCCATGAAACCTCCCACACTAAAATGACAGGTGTTTCACTTTCATTGTCCAACCCCTGTAAACACACAGTCATTAAGAATCTCAATTCATAGCTGATGCCCCTCACAGACAAACAACACCCTCCAGACTTTTGAAAAGCTTGCAACACCACTGGAACTGGGCCTAGTCAAAGCCCAGATCTTGATCTCCTCGAGGTTCTGTGGAGTGACGTGAAACGGGCTGGTCATGCAACAAACTCCAACAGACATCTCACAGCTGAAAGTGAGGAGTGGAGCAAACTCTCCTCAGACTGAGGTCGGAGATGTTTGATGGAGGCAAGAAGCTTCTCACCGAAGGTATTTTTGCCAAAAGGTGGGAGACTAGCTATTAGGTGGTAGGGTGTCCAAACTTTTTCCTCAGTTTCTTTCTGGGGTCACTTTTTGCACAAATATTTAGACTCAAACTACTTGTCAAGTATTGAGAAAGTTAGAGAAAAGTAAGTTCTCCAAGTCAGGCTGGTCCACTTGGGCTGGTGAGAGACAGATACTGCTGCTAATGCTAATGCTGCACAGCTGGTGCAGCAACGGAGCGCCACTTCCACTGCGCAGCATTCAGCTGGCAGCTGATAGGCTTATTACAACTCTAACAGGAGACCTGACATTTTGAATGTATTGTGCCAGTGAATAAAATGCACTTTGGACATGTCATGGTAATGGGATTCTGCTTTGGCAGGATGGCGGGGGCTGGGAATTTCTACGTTCATCAGAGCACAAGCTGCCCTCAATGCTGTGGCAGCTGATTACAGTTCTGTAAGAGGGTTAGCGTGTTGCTGTGTTAAGTCTTTGTCTCAATGTCAGCCAGTTAATTTTTCTTCCAAGAACTGCTTCTTCACACCAGTCTTGGCTGAAAAGATATCTATGGCTTTCATCGTCCTTCTACTGCGAAGTAAAATGGCAAAGGATCTAATTCTTACATTTTATGAATAAAATGTCACTGATTATTTCGCTTTAAATTTTTATTAATCGTTACCTAAATGATGGGAAATCAGAAGCTTTGAATGAAACTAAATTAGCTCAACAGCTTCTGGCTCAGCCTGATTAGATTGTTAGATCCATGGATCCAAAAACTGGTCAAATGTTCAAACGCATGTAAATGAGACAAAAATGTCAATTTCATTCAGTAGCAAGGACAAGGACATTTAAATGCCATTAATGACTTTAGATATTCAAGTATAAAAAATAGATTTTAGCATTAATATCTATTTTAAAACTTTGTTTCTTCTTTTTTAATGTTTCTAGCAGAAATAAAAACTCTTCATTAAATAGGGTTTTTTCAAAGCAATTATGCTTAAAAAAGTAAAAGTATCCTAAAAAGTAATATTAATAATGCAGAACTACTAGTACTGGCTAGTGGAAAACACAGTTGTGTTGTTGAAGCATTTTAAGATCTTTACTCCTTTCATTGTAGGCAATGGACCAGTAAAACTGACACCTCACAGCATGATGCTGCCACCACCGTGTCTGATGGGGTGTTCTTAGGTTCCGACAAATATTCTATGATTATTCTATGCAGTTGTGTTTTGGACCCTATCTTGGTTATTAGTTATAATGTCACACTTTTAAGGAGCGACCATAGGGTTGTAAAGTTGTTGGTGGAAATAAAAAATAACTTTTATTTCAGAACATTTTTGTATTTTGCACCTGGTTTTGTTTTATTCTTTATTCACTTTCATTTCGTCAAATTGTCAGCGTCTCTCCTAATTACAGGGTTGGGCCAAGCAAAGTTCACAGCCAGTCTTTAATTCTGCTCACACAACCTTTTAGAAAGCTCAATTTTCAACATCAACCTTGTCTTAGGATACTACTCTTCCTAATATGAATATAATGAATTGCTCAAGCATCAAAAAGATTTCTGATGATAAAAATCAATATTTTGACAACCATGCTTGATTGTCTTTAAATTATTGATCTGCAAAATAGTTTAGCCGCAGTCAACAATCAATCCAGAGTCCGTATTGGTTTATAGGAGAGGAGCGTATGAGAGTAAAGGTGTTAAAGCTTTCCATTTTAAAATGAAAAGCTGTTTTGCGACTGTGTGTGAAGGCATGCATCTCTGTGAATTCTCATCTATACAGTGGAAATCTGTGGGATTGTGTGTAAACGGTGCTGTCACACCGTGTAGGGGGAGCTCTGGCAGGGCGCGATGGGACAGTTGGAAATAAAGAGCCATCTGACAGCTCTGTGCTGAAATGCACTCTGGGAAAAGGAAAAATGGAAAGCAGGAGAGATGCCCATTTGACAGATAGGGCCACCTTGTGTGTGTGTGTGTGTGTGTATTTTTGTTGTATGTCTGCATAGTACAATTTGGGGGCATCATTGTGTATATGTGTAGACAAAGCTTTAGTCAGTCCTGTGAGTTTTGTGTATCTCTGTATCCAAGTGTGTGTGTGTGTGTGTTGTCCTGTTCTAATTGGGTAACAGTCTGGCCCTCAGCAATCCATTTCCTGTCAGTGAGGACAAAGAGAGACCTGCTGATGAACCATCTGCTGTCCAGGTGCATTAGCAGCTCCTGTTAGCTTCTGGACATCTGTCTGTCCTACTTACCCCTGCTGTACCCCTGGAGAGCAACTTGACGCCCAGCGGCATCTTGTTCCTGTCTCTTCTGCAAAATCAATCTCATCTGCAGGAAGTGATTTAGGTCTGGTTGCCGTTTCCAGTGAAAGTTTGCTGGATGCCACTTTACAAACAGAACGGATTCTCCATCTTCTGAGCAGTGGTGATGTTGTTTCAGGTTAAAGCTGAATAATTAATCCTGAGGACAGTGTATCTGAAAAATGTCTGCATGCTTTGTCCTAAATTTGTCTTCAGTGTTGGTGATGATTTCTGAAAGTGTTCTGATAAAACTAATGTGAAGATCAGTGGTTAACAACTGGGCCTAAAGTATGGAGAAGAGGAGAAGAAGGGGTTTCTATATTTTATCTGGATTAATATTTATCAAAAGAGAAACGAAACAGGAGAAGAAAAATACACCAGCTTTCAATTTCAGATCACCAGTAACAGGATAGTAAAAGATGCCTTATTTTAGTCCAACACGTATTGTTGTTTGCCTCTTTTCTGAACAGAACCGGTCTCTCCAGACGTACACTATGTAACCAAATATGGTTTTCCTTTACCGCATCCAGACACAGAACTTGTGAAATTTCAACAGTGGCTTTAATCAAATTCATTGTGTTTTCTATACAAGTACATCTAAAACAATTAGAATATCATGAAATAGTTCAATATTTTTTGTCCCTGATTTCAGAAACGGAAACTCATGGATTATATTGATTTATTCCTCGTAGAAAAATATTTCAAGAGAATGAAAATCCAAAATTCAGAGTCAGAATATTACATCAGATCAATAAAAAGGATATTTCAAACAGAAATATCAGACTTCTGAAAACTATGTTAATTTCTATTCACTCAGTACTTGGTCTGGGCTCCTTTTACATGAATTACTGCATCAATGCGGCGTGGCAGGGAGGAGATCAGCCTGTGGTTCTGCTGAGGTGTTCAGGAAGTCCAGGTTGCTTTGATAGCAGCCTTCAGGTCATCTACATTCTTGGTTTTGGTGTCTCTCATCTTCCTCTTGACAATACTCCATGGATTCTCTATTGGGTTCTGGTCAGCCCAGTTTGTTGGCCTATCAAGCATAGTACCACCATGGTCATTGGACCTACTTTTGGTGCCTTTGGCAGTGTGGTCCGTACCGAGTCCTGATGGTAAATGGAATCAGCATCTCCATACAGTTTGTCAGCAGAGTGAAGCATGAAGGGCTCTAAAATGTCCTGGTAGATGACTGTGTTGACTGTGGACTTCAGAAAACCCATTGGACCAGAACCAGCAGATGACATGGCTCCCCACATCATCACTGACTGTGGAACCTCCACACAGGACTTTATGATCCCTCTTCACTGTTCCTCCAGATTCAGAGACATATATTTCCAAATGAAATTCTTTCATCTGAAAGAGGACTTTGAACCGCCGAGCAACAGTTCGACTCTTTTCCTCCTCAGCCCAGGTAAGATGCTTGTAAAGCATGTGTAGGACCTGTCTGTGCGTAGTGGATCTTGATGCACTGACTCCAGCCTCAGTCTACTCCTTGTGAAGCTCCCCCAGATTACTGAATAGATTTTTCTTGACAATCCTCTCAAGACTGCAGTTATCCCTGATGCTAGTTCACCTTTTCCTACCATACTTTTCCCTCACTTAACTTACTATGGATGTGCTTGGATACAGCACTTTGTGAACAACCAGCTACTTTAGCAATGATTGTCTTCTGGACATCTGCCCAGTCCCCAGTCTTCCCTATGATTGTGTCTTGTACTGACCCAGAGTGAGAGATCAGTCTAGTCCTGAAGACATACTATCCTGCAACTTTTAGAAACATCCTTTCTCCAACACATTTAAATCAAATGGTTGAATTCCCTCATTAACATTCAGTGATTTAGCTCTGCAGAGGCCTGGAAAAGAGTCATTTATTTGGTTCTGGTGTGTTGGAGGAGAGATGCATCTAAAGGTTGCAGTGCAGTAACTCTCCAGGACTGAACTTCCTGAATGACTAGCAGAAGCAGGTGAGACTGGGAAGAATTTTTTCTGAACAAAAACCATCAACAGTGAGTATTCTGCATACAAGCAGGAGGTGGATCGGCTGGTCCACTGGTGTGGTCCTAAACCACTGGAGCTTAACCCGCTTAAGACAGTGGAGATGATGGTAGACTTACGAAGGACAACCCACACACTCCCTCCCATCACCATCATCAAGAACACTTTCTACTGTGGATAGTTTCCAGTTCCTAGGAACCATCTTTTCTCAGGACCTGAGCTGGTCCTCACATAGAGACACTGTTTAGAAGAAGGTCCAGCAGAGACTGTATTTCCTGAAGAAACTCAAGAAATTCAACCTTCCCCAGGAGCTGCTGGTCATCTTCTCCACTGCCATCATTCAGTCTGTCCTGTCTTCATCCATCTCAGTGTGGTTTGGTTCATCCACTAAACAGGACAGGTCCAGACTGCAACGAGCAATCAGGTCTGCAGGGAGGATCAGGGCAGCTAAGATCTCTGCAGACCCCACACACCCTGCACACAAACTGTTTAGGCTTTTACCTTCAGGTGGCGCTACAGAGCACAGAGACAGTTTCTTACCCCCAGGCTGTCTTTCTGATGGACACGTAACAGTCAGAATGCCCAGATCGATGCCAGGTATATTTGCACCAATTTCCCTTCGTATATATTTATAATTAAAATATCTTCATTGAGAGCAAAGTGGAACTGAAGTCAAATTCCTTGTTTGTGTCACAAACTTGGCAAATAAAGTTGACTCTCTTAATGCAAATTGTTAAAAAGTTTGGTGATGGACCTGAAAGACTGTGCTGTCCGGGACCTTGGCCAAGCTGCCAACGTCCCCAACACAGAGAGTAAGACTAGGACTAATATTGTATGTCTCACTTTAGATGATCCCAGGTGTCTTTTGTTACCTGATACCTGTTCCTTCTCATTGGACCTGGCATGTACTAAAAACATCTCTTAAGGCTGTATTCCTTCAATGATCAATGTGTATTGTATGGAAGCAAATCGTTACCATACTTCAAATGAAAAAGCATTTCCAGAAATGCTTTTTCATTTTAAGAATGTGGCTGCGTTATTTGACCCATAAATAAAATTAGTAATCAATCATCCTATTTGCATTTGCATTTTCTTCTTCATGACTGCACATTTTATGCCATAATCAAAAAGAAAACAAAGCAGACATTGCTTTTTCGTTTTCGTGGTCTGCCTGCAAAGTCCTGCCCAGAACTCGCAAACGAAAAATCATTCCGAGCTGCGGGCGCAGCAGAGTCAGCAGCCGCTCTTCCTCAGCTCCCTGCTGACCGAGCTACCCATCTTGTTCGCTAGGGGGCGCTGTGCACATCTGCAATGCATTACATTGCAAACGTGCTGAGAAATTGATTGAATTGCAGCAGGACCGAGCTCAATTTGCGGCAGTGGCAGGAAGAACTGGTAGTTCTGGTGGCAGGCTGTGGTGGAATGGCAGGCTGTGGCAGTTCCGCCACAGCCTGCCATTCCACCACAGCCTGCCACCGAAGCTGCCACCGGAACTGCCACAGCCTGCCGCAGGGTGGCAGGGGATTCCGCGAGGATGCCAGAAGGTGCCAGACCGGCCGTAAAAGTTTGCCAATGTGGTTGCCGCTGTTTTTGTGGAAGCTGATGCTGATTATCGGCAAATGGGTTGTCATTATTGTTATAGCCTGTTACCTTTACATAATGATTTCATTATTGATTATTATTTAATAAACAGCTTTAGACCCATAACATAAGGTGATTGTATTTACTTGACATGGAAAATAAATAGCACTATGTGTTTGTGTGACGTGTTGAAAGGATGACGAAGAAGGTTTATTATAGAGCACGAGCGGCTATTCTGAATCGTCACTCACAGAAAAATATAAATAAATGCTTAAAAACACGCTGGATGTCCCAGGCCATGAGGATGCCACCAGAACTACCAGTTCTTCCTGCCACCAGAACTACCAGTTCTTCCTGCCACCAGAACTACCAGTTCTTCCTGCCACTGCCACAAATTGAGCTCGGTCCTGCTGCAATTCAATCAATTTCTCGGCACGTTTGCAATGTAATGCACTGCAGACGTGCACAGCGCCCCCTAGCGAACAAGATGGGTAGCTCGGTCAGCAGGGAGCTGAGGAAGAGCGGCTGCTGACGTCATTCTTCTGCGCCCGCAGCTCGGAATGCTTTTTCGTTTTCGGGTTCTGGGCAGTACTTTGCGGGCAGACCACGAAAACAAAAAAGCAATGTCTGCTTTGTTTTCTTTTTGATTATGGCATAAAATGTGAAGTCATGAAGAAGAAAATGCAAATAGGATGATTGATTACTAATTTCATTTATGGGTCAAATAACGCAGCCACATTCTTAAAATGAAAAAGCATTTCCAGAAATGCTTTTTCATTTGAAATATGGTAACGATTTGCTTCCATAGTATTAGAGAGCAACATAGCTGACGCTTCAGTCTAGCATATCAACCAGAGGAAATAAGAGACAGGCGCTGAGAAAGAGGGACACAAAATGGAGAACTTATTTATAAAATTCCTCCACATTGTGAACCCTTAAGAAGAGGAGACCAGCTAAGCTCCACGAGAGCAGAAAGCCCACTATGCCACACTATGAACACTGTATTATCTCCACACAGAGAAACTGGACAGTCAATCCTTGTGACGAGATGACTCAGAGGGTAGTCTCATCATCCAGTGCTTCCTGCATAATTAGCTTCAGAAGGGGGATTTAAAAAAGCCTCACACAGCGTTGTGCCTGGGTCTGACTTTAGCTGCGCTTCTCAGCTTTACATTCCCTCTCACTTGTATGACATTGATGTCTCTTTTTTTAACACCAGGAACAATCACCGCTATCAGGAGGTGGATGAAGAGTGGAGTTGCAGATGCTTTGGGCTGATGTTTGTGGGAGAAACGCCAGCAAAGCAGAATCACATCTGAAGGGAAAAGGTAAAAAAAAGGATCATCATGTTGCTGCTGGTTGTGATTCACAACTGGCATGAAATGTGATTTGGGTAAGTGTGCCAGGTGGCGTGTTTCACTGAACTAGTTTACAGGGTGAGAGCTGCTCCAGATAAACAACTGTGATGCTTTTCTTTCTACTTTGTTCTTTAAATACTGTAAGACGTCTAAGATGTGAACAATTTAAACAATCCCTTCAGTAATATTTTCTTTGTAAATGTTTTAGTTCCATTTCCATCAACCGCAGCTTGAAAAATATTTATTCTCATGACAGCAGTCAAACCCTTCCTCTAATCACTGAGCAGCTTTCCGCGTGTTTCCTCTATTATTATGATGATTTATCTCTGGTGATGAGGCTGAAAGGCCTCCTAACCATCACCCTAATCTTACCATCACCTGATCCCTCCCAAACATTCATATTACTTCCAGTCTGAAGTAACATGTTGGTCACATTAAATGATTACTGTAACCCTAAATCTACCAGAGGTATGAATCATTTTGGCCTGAACTGTACCTGCATACAGGTCCTTCTCAAAACATTTGCATATTGTGATAAAGTTCATTATTTTCCATAATGTCATGATGAAAATTTAACATTCATATATTTTAGATTCATTGCACACTAACTGAAATATTTCAGGTCTTTTATTGTCTTAATACGGATGATTTTGGCATACAGCTCATGAAAACCCAAAATTCCTATCTCACAAAATTAGCATATCATTAAAAGGGTCTCTAAACGAGCTATGAACCTAATCATCTGAATCAACGAGTTAACTCTAAACACCTGCAAAAGATTCCTGAGGCCTTTAAAACTCCCAGCCTGGTTCATCACTCAAAACCCCAATCATGGGTAAGACTGCCGACCTGACTGCTGTCCAGAAGGCCACTATTGACACCCTCAAGCAAGAGGGTAAGACACAGAAAGAAATTTCTGAACGAATAGGCTGTTCCCAGAGTGCTGTATCAAGGCACCTCAGTGGGAAGTCTGTGGGAAGGAAAAAGTGTGGCAGAAAACGCTGCACAACGAGAAGAGGTGACCGGACCCTGAGGAAGATTGTGGAGAAGGGCCGATTCCAGACCTTGGGGGACCTGCGGAAGCAGTGGACTGAGTCTGGAGTAGAAACATCCAGAACCACCGTGCACAGGCGTGTGCAGGAAATGGGCTACAGGTGCCGCATTCCCCAGACCTGGGCTACAGAGAAGCAGCACTGGACTGTTGCTCAGTGGTCCAAAGTACTTTTTTCGGATGAAAGCAAATTCTGCATGTCATTTGGAAATCAAGGTGCCAGAGTCTGGAGGAAGACTGGGGAGAAGGAAATGCCAAAATGCCAGAAGTCCAGTGTCAAGTACCCACAGTCAGTGATGGTCTGGGGTGCCGTGTCAGCTGCTGGTGTTGGTCCACTGTGTTTTATCAAGGGCAGGGTCAATGCAGCTAGCTATCAGGAGATTTTGGAGCACTTCATGCTTCCATCTGCTGAAAAGCTTTATGGAGATGAAGATTTCATTTTTCAGCACGACCTGGCACCTGCTCACAGTGCCAAAACCACTGGTAAATGGTTTACTGACCATGGTATCACTGTGCTCAATTGGCCTGCCAACTCTCCTGACCTGAACCCCATAGAGAATCTGTGGGATATTGTGAAGAGAACGTTGAGAGACTCAAGACCCAACACTCTGGATGAGCTAAAGGCCGCTATCGAAGCATCCTGGGCCTCCATAAGACCTCAGCAGTGCCACAGGCTGATTGCCTCCATGCCACGCCGCATTGAAGCAGTCATTTCTGCAAAAGGATTCCCGACCAAGTATTGAGTGCATAACTGTACATGATTATTTGAAGGTTGACGTTTTTTGTATTAAAGACACTTTTCTTTTATTGGTTGGATGAAATATGCTAATTTTGTGAGATAGGAATTTTGGGTTTTCATGAGCTGTATGCCAAAATCATCCGTATTAAGACAATAAAAGACCTGAAATATTTCAGTTAGTGTGCAATGAATCTAAAATATATGAATGTTAAATTTTCATCATGACATTATGGAAAATAATGAACTTTATCACAATATGCTAATTTTTTGAGAAGGACCTGTACTTCATATTAAATTCCACCTTCAGCTCTCTGCTCTTCGTAACCAAAATTTAATAATCGTTTTCTTTGCTCCAATCCCTCTGGCATTTCTTCTTCTTTGTCTTCTGGGATCTTTTCACTTCATCGGACTAGTTTGTTTTTTCTGACATTTTAACTCTTTTTATATATAAGGGAAGACAGCATAGAGAAATCCTTAAAACGGAATAATATAGATGTTATTTATTTTTTTAGTCTTTATGAAAAGTATTTTTTATTGCGGTGGGATATTCTCATGCTGAAATCTTTGATGCTGTTCTCTATACCAGTGAAACACAGGTTGTTCACCTTTGGGAATCACATTTCCACTAAGTTCCAGTGACTGCAGAGAGTGACAGGCTGAGAGGCTGAACACGTTTAGGTATGAACTATATGGCAGAAACCCAGTTCTGTAAAATATAGAAAGATCTAACTTTTTCCCAACAAGTTGCATGGTTTGGAAGAGTAAGAAGGTAAAGCTGCTGTTGTGGCCATAAGACATGTTGACTGTTGCTGTGTCTGGATCTGATTGGTTGGATGAACCAATCAGCAAAGCCTCATCATCATAATTGAAATTTTATGTCTATTAATTGATTCGGTCAATCAAAATTTATTGCAATTGAAAACTTTGATTTTTGTGTCAAATTGAGCTATTGAGGGGGTCCTTCATGCAGAAAGACCCCAGGCCAGGATTCAAACCAAGGACTTGATTGCTGCAAGGCAACAGTGCACCAACTGCACCACCGTGCAGCCCTTGTTCTGGTAATGATATAAAATTAGTTGTTTAATATGATGTGTTCTGAAAATAAATTTCACAGATCTTGCATATTAAAACAAACATGCAAATTTCCAGTCTCAACACGACACCCTTCTTATGTCGGGAGAAGATGCTCTGCTGGATCCCAAAGTTCAAACAAACAGGAGAAAAGATGACAAAATCATTTCCAGCGTTGCTGTCAGTGGTATCCCTCCAGGCTGAACACGGTTTCTCTTCACAGATTAGAGCCTGACTCCTCCTGGTCTGAAGCTTTGAGAGGAAATGGTTCATTTTCACACAAGCAGATTTTAGCTGCCGTGGGCCATAAGAATAACACGTTTCTGAAAAGCTAAGTGCTGTTTTTGACTGTGTAATTGATGGTGCTGCGCCGTGAATGGCTTGCAAATGGATCGGAAAGCACCAGTGGATACTGAGACAAATGTTGAAAAATCAACTCTTTGATGAAGATGAAGACCAGAAAGTGATGGTCGTCATAGATGGAACCAGTAGATGTTTGAGTACATACTGTGAAGATGATCCTGTGAAGATTCTGCGCAGAGGTGACTGTGGCTCAGTAGGAAGAGTGCTCATCTTGCAATCAGAAGGTTGTGGGTTCAACTCCAGCTTCCTCTTGCCATATGTTGATGTGCCCCTGGGCAAGACACTTAACCTCAAGTTGCTTACTGATCTGTAAGAAGGTGAGAGCGTTAGATGGGCGAATGTGGCTCTAGTGTAAAGCGCTTTGAGTGGTCCGTATGACTGGAAAGGCGCTATATAAGTTCAGTCCATTTATCTGAAAAACAAATGTCGAATCTAAATGAGATGAATAGTCCTGTGAGAAGCTGTTTATATGCATCCAGTCTAAGCTTTGGGACAAAGGTGCCAACATTTTCCACCAGCAGAGGAGGTCTCACTGTGTTCAGTCTCTTCCTGTTATCCTTGACCAGCTCAGCTACGTTGGAACCATCTGTTGCAGCCATGACTTCACAGTTCATGCTGATACAGATACAACCAGTCATATTATTACTGAGTAAATCTCCCTTTGACCCATCGAGGCATGCACTCCACCAAACCTCTGAGGGTGGAGGATCTGGCACCAAGCTGTTGGTGACTGTTGGTTTTTGTCAACCAACGTTCTCCACCCATGCACTTCATGTCTATGGTGAACAGGTTTCTTGTCCGTAGGCCTTTTTTCTCGTAGATCCTCAAGCGTTCAAACTGAAACATTTCAAATAAGCTGCAGTTTGGGAAACAATATGGTGGCTTTTTCCTCTTTCCAACCTATCATGTGAAGCAACAGAACATCCACTTGCTGGTCCACTTGTAACAAATGCACAGATTAGTTGAGTTGAGTCTGGATCAGCGGTCTCATCCCTATATCCAGTCCAAGAAGGAAATCAGTATGAAGGCTGGTACCGATACTGAACTGGATCTGTCTCATCTGAGATGGTATTGTAGTGAAACCTCACCTGATTTTTTATCTGAACAAATATGATCTAAAATCATAAAAAACATAAAGGTACGTTTCTAAGTTTTAGCTTCTTCCTTCTGAAACCTGACTGCCTACAGGAGCCCCCCCCACCCATCCTGAACAGAGTCGTCTCCTGGCCAACCGTCTGAATGGCTTCTACTGCAGACATGACAAGAAGCCATTCACACCTCAAACCATCTCCTCTACATCCCATTCAGGAACAAGTTCTTCCCACAAAGCTACCAACCCCCTACCTTCAGATCCTCTACCTGCACTAAAGATCTACGAGGAAGATGTAAACAGGCTCTTTCAGCGCATGAAAACAAAGAAAGCTGGAGGACCTGATAACGTCTCCCCATCATGTCTGAAAGCCTGTGCAAATCAACTCGCTCCGATCTTCACAAGGATCTTCAACAAGTCACTGAAGATGTGTGAGGTCCTCCCTTGCCTCAAATGATCCACCATCATCCCGGTTCCCAAGAAACCCACCATCCTAGGATTAAATGACTACAGGCCTGTAGCCCTGACGTCTGTGGTCATGAAATCCTTTGAGCGGCTGGTGTTGAAGCACCTGAAGGACATCACAGGCCCCCTGCTGGACCTCCTGCAGTTTGCTTACTGAGCAAACAGGCCAGCAGATGATGCTGTTAACTTAGGTCTACACTTCATCCTGCAACACCTCGACCACCCAGGGACGTACGCCAGGATCCTGTTTGTAGACTTCAGCTCCACCTTCAACACCATCATACCAGACATCCTCCACCAGAAGCTCACCCAGCTCAACGTCCCAGCCTCCACCTGTCAGTGGATCAACAGCTTCCTGATGGACCGACAGCAGCAGGTGAGACTGGGGAGCATCTTCTCCCGACCAGATCAATAAGTACTGGTTCCCCCCAGGGGTGTGTTCTATCCCCACTCCTCTTCTCTCTGTACACAAATGACTGCACCTCATCGGACTCGTCTATGAAACTCCTGAAGTTTGCAGATGACACCACTGTCATTGGACTGATCCAGGACGGTGATGAGTCTGCATACAGACAGCAGGTGGATCGGCTGGTACACTGGTGCGGTCAGAACTACCTTGAACTGAACCCACTCAAGACTGTGGAAATGCTGGTGCACGTTCGGAGAAAACCACCCCCATACACCCCCCTCACCAACACTGTATCGGCCGTGGACCACTTCAGGTTCTTAGGAACCACCATCTCTGAGGACCTGAGATGGTCTTCACACATAGACACTGTTCGAAAGAAGGTCCAGCAGAGACTGTACTTCCTGAGGCAACTCAAGAAGTTCAACCTTCCACAGGAGCTGCTGGTCATCTTCTACACTGCCATCATTCAGTCTGTCCTGTCTTCATCCATCTCAGTGTGGTTTGGATCATCCACAAAACAGGACAGGTCCAGACTGCAACGAATAATCAGGAATGCAGAGAGAATAATCAGAGCTGACCTTCCCTCCATCCAGGACTTATACAGGTCAAGGGTCAGGAAAAGAGCTGCTAAAATCTCTGCAGACCCCACACATCCTGCACATAAACTGTTCAGAGCTTTACCTTCAGGTGGCGCTACAGAGCACTGTTCACTAAAACCAGCCACAGAGACAGTTTCTTCCCCCAGACTGTTTCTCTGAATGAACATTTAATAGAGTACAGAACAACAGCATACAGATGTTGCAAATGTAGCTTTTTATTATATATGTGTATATTGTAAATTGTAAATATGTATATTCTGCAAAAACAAAAACCAGAGAGCAAAGTGTACCGGAGTCAAATTCCTTGTTTGTATGTAAGAACTTGGCAATAAAGCTGATTCTGATTCTGATTCTAATTGGTTTTCTACAGTCAGAATATAATTTATATCCAGAATAATAGGTTGGAATAGTGACGGTCCGGGTGATTACTTATTCTGAACAATTGTGAATTGATAACAGCCATTTTACCGTAGCTGCACAGTAAATGGCAGGAACAGAAAAGTGAATATGATTATAATGACAGCAATGATGCCCCCAAAGGCTGAACCAGAGATCAGTGCCAGATGGCTTTAAGCACACAGAGAGCTCTTGTAGTTGCCACTCCGCTCTGCTGAGCAGGATTCAGGAAAGTAAAGAGGGATTGGCAAGGGAGCTAAAGGGAAAGCAGGTTTTTCTTTGTTTCATGTTAAATTCCATGGACTGTTTTTCCTCTGCCAGCAGAACTGGCAGCCTGAGTAATCGGTGTAAACTCACAGCGTGTGAATGGGCGTGTCAGGTCCTCTTTGGATAAGTGTGCAGTTAAAAGATGTCTCCCCCCGTTCAAAATAGCTTTCTGAACGCAACAAAGAGAACGTTTTACAACCAAAACAGCAGGTAGGATTTTTAACTGACAGTAATGGAGGTCTCAGCTCCGCGTGCACAACAAAGAACTTTAACCCTCCTGTTGTCCTCATTTTCTGTATACACCCTGTGTCCTCCGTCTTCACTAAACCCCCAATATAAACAGCTTAATTGAATTTTAAACACAAAATTTCATCTTGCATATTGTCATTGAGCTCAGAATGTGTGAATACTTGAGTTTTCCCTCTTCATTTGAATTTCTATAGCTTAAGAAAAGAAAACAAATTGTGGAAAAAGGAGTTTTAAATACATTTTTATTCATCCCAATGACTGTTTAATTTTTTTTCTCCAGTGAACAATTTAAGACAATGTACAATACAAAAATAGGAAAAATAACATAACCCATTCAACTAATTAGCACATGTAGGGCAGTATACAAGTGCACAGCCCTGGCAGATATATTTCTTACACCTGCAGCACACAGTATGTGTTTTACAGTCCTTCATTTGAGGGCAGAACTGATATCTCTTCCTCTTACTTGCCCTAGCTGGGGAAATGACTGTGGTAGATGGATCCTCAGGTTGATCAGGAGCTCCTGCACTCTGAATAGCTTTCATAACTGCTGCTGAGGGTTCTGTGCAGGGGACATGTTTCCTTCTTTCAATGAGTGGAGTTACAAGTGCCTTTCCTAGCTGCTCCAGGAACAACCTCCTCTTGTTCTGCTTATGAGACATCCAGGTTGGGTTGATCTCTCTCCAAATCACAAAGGCATTGTAGGAGGAAACATCAATAATGTTGTGGAAGATGACCAGGGACCAGCAGTCATTCTTCTGCAGCTATATGTTCCAATCACCTAATCCAGGTTGTCCACACCTCCTTTGTTGCGGTTGAAGTCTAGGATGATGATTGGCTTCCTGTCCTCACGATCGCTAATGTCACCGTCTGTGTGCAGTGTGCTCAGAAGAACTACATTTTTGTTTTTCTTTGGGAGGTAGGAAACTAGAGTAGTGTTGGGCGTGAAGGCAAACTTTGAGGAGAAGACCTCTCAGTGCAGGTGGGAGCTCAGGCTTATTCTTTCGAACTGTACCAACCATGGTGATCTTCCTCTTCAGGAGCTGCTGTCCGAGTTCATAAGAGGTGAAGAAATCGTCACATGTCACATTGTGACCCCTCAGTCCCTCTGTCACATTAAGCACATCTCGCATCCCCTGGTTCTTCTCTGGGCATCCACTGGTCGGCTTCCCAGTATAGACTTGTATTTTCCAAGCATAGCTTGATTTCGCATCGCAAGCCACCCATGACTTGATCCCATATTTTGCTGGCTTGCTGGGCATATACTGCCAGAAAGGACAACGACCTTTGGACAAAAGACATCAGCATCAGTGATTAGTATCAGTGTCACAGTGTTGGGACCCAGCCATGGATTTCAACATTAAACTCCGGTACGGATTTTTCTGGAACTTTCAAAATAAATTGCATTTAACTGACTTCCAGCAACTGAGGAAAGGGGGGTATCAGCAGACTTCTCATGATGCCTCTGTCTGAATAAGAGCACCCTCTCTCCAACAAGCCGACCTCTTCCACACCGGTGTTCATCGGGATAGGAGGGGACAAAGCGTGTCTCTTTGCTGGCAAAATGACATAAATTCTTCAACTGGATCCAAGAGTGTCATAAGATCATCGATCATATGCACAAGATAAGTATGAGTGAAGCACTGTTTGTGTATCTGGTGATTTCATTCATAAAGAGGGGAAATTAAGGTATAAGTATTGCTGACTTTCTCTCCGAGCCCTGCATAAGCAAACGGTGTTCGAGAGAAGCCCCTGCAAAGACGCGGTCTCCCAGTCTGGAAGGAAGACACCAGAAACCGCATCATCGTGTTAACCCGTGTGGTCAGCGGACAGGACGGGCCGCCAAGCTACAGCTCCGGAGCTAACCCTTTTGTTCACAGAACGAACGCACCTTCAACACCCCGTAAAGCTACCGAGCTAACTGCTTGTTGACTGTGGACGTTTCTTTAAACTTCGCCCCTTGGACAACATTTCCTCACCATGGTCAGAGGTTAGGTTTGGGCAGATTAACAGTTAGGATGAAATGATCTGAACGTTTTTCATTTTATGAAGTTTGGTTTTGTTTGTGTGAAACTCGGCTACCTTAGTGCTAGCAGGCTATCTGCAGCACACGTGCCCTGTTTGTGTTTTTAAAGTTAAGTCAAACTTTATTTAATGGGTGATTTTAAACACAGAAGATTGCTCATAATGCGCCGTCCGCGCTTATGCATTTTAACCATTTTATTAACAGAATTTTTAAAGGTGTTTGTTTAATTCGGGTGCTAAGCTATTAGCTTCTTTTATTAGCTCAACTGCTAACCGATAAGAACACGTGCTTGCTACTAAAGAGTATTTAACAGAAAGGTTGTTAGTTTTCAAGCTAGTGAATAATAGTCCCTGAACATCATTTAAGAGATTTAATAACTAAGTAAACACCATTAAGCCCATTTCTCCGGAAAGATTTGGCTCTTTTCCAAAATACTCCCTTAATAATATTTCTTCAAATATTATTTTAATAAATAAAGGCAGCTAATTAAACACCGTTGAGAATTAGTCATCCAGAAGGTTGGTTTTATTCAGCAGATCATTATTTAAAACATTATTTTATTAAAATAATATTTGATCTGATCTTACATTGTGAATGGTTGTCTAAACGTTTGCTGATTATTGTCTAAATTGGTTCCAAGACTAAATTAACTTCATTTCCAGATTCTTCAAGATAATCCTTGGTTCTCAAACATAAACATTGCATGGTAATGTTGCATCACTCTTTTGGTCATAATTATCAATCATCTTTAATCAACTTGTTTATATTGTTCATAGTCCATTAGTCTTCATTATTCTTTAATTCTGCTTGGTAGTTTAGTTGGATTGTTTTAGCAAAGTAAAGAGTTTGTTGATTGAAATATGTTTGACTTTGAGTTGACTTATTTTTGTTAATAAATTCTTGTATTTTAAGAAATTGTGTAAATTCATTCCATATATGTGCAGAGTTTATGCTGTTCAATAATGTCAGACCTCGTCTCACACCTTTCTATTTGGTCCTAATACCATCGCCTTACTGGGCTGGTATTCACAGGACAACCCTTAAAAGACCGAAATATTATTTGATCAAATATTAAAATATTAATATTAAATATTAAATAATATTCTCAGATTAATAATCACAGCAACAGAAAACAGTCAAAGAAATCAGTAGTGAAAATCACTTTTATTACAAATATGAAAACAGATTACCTCTAAATGGAACCAGTTGTTCATCCACTGTTACTTCAGGCCCTGGATTGTAGAGGTAGGGCAGCAGCTCCACCCACTTGTCCCATACCTCTCTTATGGCTGCAAGTTTGTCTGTCACACGTCTTGCTGGTCTTGACTCACGGTCATCAAATCGTAGCAGTCTTGAGGAGGTGTGAAAGACTTTGCTGACACCTGCTGAGATTAGCAGCCCTAAGTAGGCCTGCAGGTCAATCTCATCCATCTTTTTCCAGCTGTCTCCATATTTGCGAAAACCCTCCAGATTTGTCATCCCCAGGATTATTTTTTCTATTGCTGTTGTGATAAAAAGGTAGAATGTAGAGACAATATCATGGGCATGAGAAACGGCATACCTTGTGGGTCCTGGGGTTATCTTTATGATGTTTTGTTCTGCATGCCTGCCGTGTTGGTCATATGCTGCTGAGGACCATGTTATTTTGCCATTTTTTGAAAGGAAAGTCTCTCTTTCAGCTTCAGGGTTTTCTTCTTCTTCTGAAGATGATTCATCATGCTCTGGGTTGAATTCATCCCCATCTTCTTTTTCAGATACATCCTCCACTTCCTCTTCTGAATCAGAGTTGTCTTGCTGGACATCTGAGAAAATCAGCTCTACAGCGTCTTCAGCAGTACAACGCACACTCATGGCTTCAGCACAGACAGAATTCAGGGTCCTGTTATCTGCAGCTTCTTTATAACCTCTGGAAATAAACAGGTGGTCTTCTGAAGCCTGCGAGAAACCACCTGATTTTCCTTGTTAACTTCTGCTACTGATTGATCTGAGATACATCTAAAACATTGTAACATTCTGTGGTTTGTAAATAACTCTGTGACCTTGATTTCAACTCTATTTGTCTCACGGGTCATTTTGACCCGAAGACCACCTTTGTACCTTTCTTTGTACAGCTTATATGGAAATGTGAATAAAAGGAACATTTCACTTTTTCTATTGTTGGGGCCAATCTAGGAAAAGTCATAAAATTTCAAGTTAAAAAAATAGCATTTAGTGGATTTTTTGGGGGGTTTTAACACAGTGGCGGGTCATTTTGACCCGAGGACAACAGGAGGGTTAATAACTATCAATATGAAGGTTGTGCTGTGGACGGGAGTATTACTTTATCCTTGGCATGTTTTTCTCTCTCAGAAGTGATTTCTGTCATGCTCTATGGGTTTGTTTCTATTTATTTTTTAGGATTTTAGTTGTTTGTGTATCACCTTGGATCAGGACAGACATGCAGGTCTGATCTGTATCATTTACAGCTGACAAAATGCAACAAAGGCATTTCAAAGATGAAAAATAAAGTCAATAAATTTCATGTATGATGAAATCTAAACCAGTGCTAAAAGCAAGGGTTCTCCACCCAGGGTGTCATTCATCAGGAGGCGGACAGGATACTCACCAAAAAGGTTATCTGTCATTTGTACCATGAGCAAGTTTTCTATTGCTTGTTATTTTGATGTATGAATAATAATATAGCAGTGAAAGGTGATGTTTGTTTTAGTGGGGACACCCAGAGTTTAGGAAGAGAACTCCAGGGGTGGAGTCTTAAGACATAAACAGTCATTTTCATGCTGTTTCATCCCAATGTTCTTGTGTGGTGACTAATCTGATGAATGTAATTATTTTACTATCATGTGATTTGGAGGCTACTGTTATAAGGAAATGTTGGAGGGTCTTTCTTTGTGTGGCTTTTTGCTACTTTTGGTCTGAGAGACCAAAGACCAACCAGAGGAAAACAAAGAGATGGACATTTTTTTACAGAAGTCATCTTTTATTGCCACGTAAGAAAGTTTTATATATAACAATACTGTTAGAGGACAAATTAACAACAGTAAAACAGAAATATCCCTGTAAAGCCCTCCCAAATGAAAAGAAAAAACAGTCATAGCAACACTATGGCAATATATTTCTGGAACAATACATCTGCTATATTTTTATTTAAGTAAATGTTTTTACAGTAATTCTTATAGTACCAAAATACAGCTTTTTCATAACTTACTCTCACAAGTTATAAAGTCAGTGAACAGTAAAAGGACAATGGGGCATCACGGTGCATATTAGAAGCTACTGTGCAAACAATAGTGGGCAATGGTCTCTACCATAGAAAATATGCTTTACTAGTCACGCATAAATGCTGCGTTGGGGCCATACTGTACGTAGCCATATACACATATGCATAAATACCACAGACTGGTCTGGACATCAAAAATAGAAAGTTGGATCTCGTATAGGTTTGTATGGAATGCACGATTAACACCCAAAAGAGTTAATCAGTGAGCCATTTTATAACTGATAATCTCGGTAAAGGACCGTTGTTTTTTTCTCGTGCTGCAAATATGATTTATTTTTAAAATATTAGGAAACCCTCAATAAAAAGGGTAATGGAATAGTTCAGGATTTTTTATTGAGCTGTTTAAAGATTATGAGCAGGCGATTTCTTACCTGCATTAGATAACAGTTTTGGCTTGGCTTTATTTAGTATAAATCCAGAGGCTGAAGCTAACATCTAGCAAATTTAAACAGTCTCAAAAAAATGACAGCAGTTGATGCTAACTCTACAGTATGAATGAACGCTTTAAATACTGTCACATTTTCAGTGAGTGGTTATTTTCACAGAAATGGCTGCACATTATTTACATAGGTGATCAATGTAGGAGGCAGTGCGCCACCAAGGATCTTCCTGTAGGAAACATGTACTGAGAACGGGATTTAAAAACATTTCCGTCAAACTACCTCATAGAAAAGTAAATAAGTGTAAAAATCCACACAACAGCATTAACTTAAAACTACAAACTACGTTTATTTCTTTTTATGTCAGTTACTCTGTGAAGAAATAATCAACTTTTATATGAATAACTGTCCAAGACTGCTTAATGGTTAACAAAGTATTGTTAGCATAAACTGCAATAAGTGTTTTTAGAGGCTGGAGTTGTTTTACACATTCAGGGTCCAATTTGTTTTTGTTTTTTTCTTCTCACACCAGCCGTTCGCTTCAGCCTCCAGGTTTAACTAACCTGGGCACAGACTAAATTAAGATGACATGAGCGTTATCTATTGCAAGTAAGATATTAATTGCTTAAAATCTTTCAACATAACCTTCCTTCAAAAATCCTGAGCCGTCCCTTTTATAACCAAAGAACTTTTCTAATTCACTGGAGATGAAACGCTTGCAGAAAGTGTGGAACTAGCAGGAACATTTCATGTGGACTTCAGGAAAAAAGTTATACGTGTATGAAATACCCCATAGGAACAGACCCTGTGAAGCATTAGTGGATAACCAACACTGCATCCTGCCTGTCTCTGTGCGCATGAGTGGACAGTTCTGGATTAACGAAAACCTTGTGTATAAAAATAAGCCCGACACAAAGCTGTAGACCCATGTGATGAGATCCTTTCTAATCACACAGAGGCTGCTCCTCGTTGGCTGCAGTGCTTCACAGCATCTCCAGCTGAACAGCAGAAAAGAAAAATAAAACAGGATGTTTTTGAAAATGTATCTTATGTTGGAGCCCTTTTATGTCTGTCCAATGAACTGTATATGTCACAATTTATCAATAACAACGCAGCTCCTCTTCTTCTCGTTACTAAACAGAGCGTACTGCATTTTAACCGTATTCATCCCCACCAGTAAACAGATATTTACAGACATCGTTTTCAGATTCAGGCTGACATCAAGAACAATCTGTGCTTTAAATCTTCAGCAAAATCTCGACAGTAGTTAGAAAAATGACCCAACAGAACAGGAGCAGACCAAACGGACTGGTACCTGGAGAGATGATTCAGGAATGGTCCAAGCAACATGAAATATGCTTGGACCTTTAAGTGTGTGTGTGCGTGTGTGTGTGCCATCATTGCGTTTCATTCACTGAAGACATTTGGCAAAATCAATCATTTGAAGCTAGTTTCTCATCATCTCTGGATATTATCGTCTTTTTTCCTCCCTATAAATAATGAAGGGAACTGTTCATCTCATTTCTCAGAGTTTTGCAGATTAAAGACCACAGTGAGGACTTATGAAGCCCCTCTGGCCACCGTCTCCAATGCAGAGCCAGGCCTGCCTCTAACTGTAATATTCCTTGTAGATGAATATTGTTGTTTTGCTCTGCTGAACAAAGCAGCTGATTTGAGGGACTCTTGATGCTTTATTGGCATAATATGCCTCTTTATAACCAAGCCAAGAGAAAGGAAAGTGTGAATCCCAATCACATATTTAGTTAGGGCCAGATTTATTCATATCCATGACAGATTTAGATTTAAAATTATTTTCATTCAACTAAGAAGTTATTTTCTATCAGGAAATTAGTATTCATTTCATAAAAAAATGTTGTTTTTATTTTATTAAACTATGGCATGTCAAAAATGATTTCATCCCTTTCTCAATAATTAATTCTTGATTAGCATTCCAGCAGTCAGACACAACTGAGTAAACTTAAACGTGCAAGTGTTGTGAATAATTTATGTCTTAACTGTATATCCACATGTACATGTATGGGTTCTGCTCAAGCTGGATGGATACTAACTGGGCCTGGGTTCACAGTGGGCTTCTTATATGACTAAACAGAACCTGTATCAGTAAAACCAGAACTCTCCCTTTGTACAGTAAGTCTTGGCAAGGTCTCAAATAGGTATAAACACTAAATGAATTAGTTCAAATTAAGCAACATGAGTATAGAACCCATGTTGGTTCATCTTTATACCCAGAGCCCTGCTACACCAATCCTAAGCCACTAATCAGCATTTTCAGCCCGTTTCCTACACATATGGACCTCAGGGCGACCTCATATGTAAACGTTACCTTGGTTTCTATTTAGTGGTGTTTTAAAGAGGAACCCACTGGGTTAGTTGGAGCTCGGACTCAGTTCAGCTTTATATTCATGTGTTTTTTGCGAGGGTAGTGGGTCTGTTTGCCTTGGAGCTTCCCCTCCTTCCTGTTCTGCTTCTGTCTCTCCTGCTGTTTGCTTTTCCTTAAGCTCTTTTTAATTTAACACTGGTGACCAGTTCAGAATTGGTCTCATTAATTTATCTGGTGTCAAATGTGACCATGGCTGACTCCTGTTTACTGTTTAAATTGGTTTTATCCGGCACCGATCCCACATTGCACAGTTCAGTCACTGACAAGAAGAGGTGACAGTGTTCAAGCTGTGACCCAAACACACTTGAGTCACTCCCAACTGTTGCCAAATGCTTCCTGTGGCTTAGTGTTTGTCTTACATTACTCTCAGTGAACACAAAGGGATTTTGAATTGGTTTCAGGTGAAAAATATCAAATATGAAAAAATGCCAACAACATTTTTCCTTTCATTTAATTTCTCATGTTTAGCAGCTAAATAGTTTGACACATGGGGAGCATATTCACCTTCATTCTGACATAATGTAAATTTACAGTGGCTCTTGAATGGGACACACCCCTGTTAAAATACCAGGTGACATGAAAACATGATAGATCATTTCCAAATTTTCTCCACCTTTTTTTGTGACATATATTCATCATCAGGGGTCTGCAGCTCCAGTCCTCGAGTGCCACTGTCCTGCAGCTTTTGGATGGATCCATCATCCAGCACACCTCAACCAAAAGGCTGAATTACCTCCTTGGCATGTCAGCAGCCATTTATTAATCATTCTTTTGATTCAGGTGTGCTGGAGCAGGGATGCATCCAAAGGTTACAGCACAGTGACACTCGAGGACTGGAGTTGCATCCTTTAAGGAGGAACAGGTAAAAGAAAAAGCTGCAATAATGTGCTTATTGCACAAAGCCTTTATATTTAATTTGTTGAAAAGCCTTTGGATTCAGTTTCAGCGTGCAGTCTTCCTGTCTTCAAACTTTCCATCAGTTATAGTGAATCTGATTAACCTGAAACAATGTTTTCTACATATTTGATCATTTGCATCATTTAACTTAAGCCACAGTTCGAAGAGCAGTTACACTGGATAAAAAATTACCTTATTGTACCAAGGTGATAGTCAGGACTAGGGTACAGCACACCTTATACACTGTGTATATGCTATGGCACAGGGAAGGTAGGCATCAGTAATGGGAAATATTATTCCCAACAGAGCTGGCAGCAACACTGCAGGAGCTGCAGGAATTTCCCGTTATTGCTGGATTTACAGGTGAAAAGTATCTCCTTGAACCGTCACCTTAATGTGGTGGAGGGGTTTGAGTGCTCAAATGATCCTAGAGGCTATGTTGTCTGGGTCCTAAATGCCCCTGGTAGGGTCTCCCATGGCAAACAGGTTCTATGTGATGGGTCAGACAAAGAGTGGTTCAAGAACCCCTCATGAAGAACACAATATCGAGGCACGTGACGTCGCCCGGTACGGCGGAGCCGGGGTCCCACCCTGGAGCCAGGCCTGGGGTCGGGACTCGTCGGAGAGCGCCTGGTGGCCGGGTTGCTCCTCGCGGGACCCGGCCGGGCCAAGCCCGAACGAGAGACGCGAGGCCATCCCCCAGTGGGCCCACCACCTGCAGGGGGAACCGTGAGGGACCGGTGCAAAGAGGATTGGGTGGCGGACGAAGGTGGAGACCTCAGCGGCCCGATCCCCGGATGGCTCTAGGGACGTGGAATGTCACCTCGCTGGGGGGGAAGGAGCCTGAGCTGGTGCGGGAGGTCGAGAGATATCGACTAGAAATAGTCGGGCTCGCCTCCACGCACAGCGTGGGCTCTGGAACCCATCTCCTTGAGAGGGGTTGGACTCTCTTCTACTCTGGAGTGGCCCACGGGGAGAGGCGGCGGGCTGGTGTGGGTTTGCTTGTTGCCCCCCAGCTCAGCCGTCTCGTGTTGGGGTTTACCCCAGTGGATGAGAGGGTTGTATCCCTGCGCCTTCGGGTTGGGGAGAGGTCTCTGACTATCATTTCAGCCTACGGGCCGAGTGGTAGTGCAGAGTACCCGGCCTTCTTGGCGTCCCTGTCGGGGGTGCTGGAAAGTGCCCCTCCCGGGGACTCCATTATTCTGCTGGGGGACTTCAACGCCCACGTGGGGAACGACAGTGACACCTGGAGAGGCGTGATCGGGAGGAATGGCCTCCCTGATCTGAATCCGAGGGATGTTTTGTTATTGGACTTCTGTGCTAGTCACGGATTGTCCATAACGAACACCATGTTCAAACATAAGGGTGTCCATCAGTGCACTTGGCACCAGGACACCCTAGGCAGGAGGTCGATGATCGACTTTGTTGTCGTATCATCAGACCTTCGGCCGCATGTTTTGGACACTCGGGTGAAGAGAGGGGCTGAGCTGTCCACTGATCATCACCTGGTGGTGAGTTGGATCCGCTGGAGGATGAGAAAGCCGGACAGACTCGGCAGGCCCAAGCGCATAGTGAGGGTCTGCTGGGAACGCCGGGCGGAGCCCTCGGCCAGGGATGTATTCAACTCCCACCTCCGGGAGAGCTTCGACCAGATCCCGGGGGATGTTGGAGACATAGAGTCCGAGTGGACCATGTTCTCTGCATCTATTGTCGATGCTGCTGCCCATAGCTGCGGCCGTAAGGTCTGCGGTGCCTGTCGTGGCGGCAATCCCAGAACCCGGTGGTGGACACCGGCAGTAAGGGATGCTGTTAAGCTGAAGAAGGAGTCCTATCAGTTGTGGTTGGCTTGTGGGACTCCTGAGGCGGCTGACGGGTACCGTGAGGCCAAGCGTGCTGCGGCCCGGGCTGTGGCAGAGGCAAAAACTCGGGCCTGGGAAGAGTTCGGTGAGGCCATGGAGTAGGACTACCAGTTGGCCTCGAAGCGATTCTGGCAAACCGTCCGGCGCCTCAGGAGGGGGAAGCAGTGCTTTGCCAACACTGTTTATAGTGGGGGCGGGAGACTGCTGACCTCGACTGAGGACATTATCGGGCGGTGGAAGGAGTACTTCGAGGATCTCCTCAATCCTGCCATCACGCATTCCGTGGTGGAAACAGAGGCTGGGGACTCGGGGTTGGACTCTTTCATCACCCAGGCTGAAGTCACCGAGGTGGTTAAAAAGCTCCGCGGTGGCAAGGCTTCGGGGGTGGATGAGATCCGCCCTGAGTACCTCAAGTGTCTGGATGTTGTAGGGCTGTCATGGTTGACATGCCTCTTCAACATTGCGTGGCGGTCGGGGACAGTGCCTCTGGACTGGCAGACTGGGGTGGTGGACCCCCTTTATAAGAAGGGGGACCGGAGGGTGTGTTCCAACTACAGGGGGATCACACTCCTCAGCCTCCCTGGTAAGGCCTACGCCAGGGTATTGGAGAGGAGAGTCCGACCGATAGTCGAACCTCGGCTTCAGGAGGAACAGTGTGATTTTCGTCCCAGCCGTGGAACACTGGACCAGCTCTATACCCTCTACAGGGTGCTCGAGGGTTCATGGGAGTTTGCCCAACCGGTTCACATGTGTTTTGTGGACCTGGAGAAGGCATTCGACTGTGTCCCTCTTGATGCCCTGTGGGGGGTGCTCCAGGAGTATGGAATCGGGGGCCCTTTATTAGGGGCCATCCGGTCCCTGTACGAGCTGAGCAGGAGTTTGGTCCGCATTGCCGGCACTAAGTCGGACCTGTTCCCGGTGCATGTTGGACTCCGGCAGGGCTGCCCTTTGTCGCCGGTCCTGTTCATAACTTTTATGGACAGGATTTCTAGACGCAGCCAAGGGCCGGAGGGGGTCTGGTTTGGGGACCAGTGGATTTCGTCTCTTCTTTTTGCGGATGACGTGGTCCTGCTGGCCCCCTCTAGCCAAGACCTACAGCATGCGCTGTGGCGGTTCGCAGCCGAGTGTGAAGCGGCTGGGATGAGGATCAGCTCCTCCAAGTCCGAGGCCATGGTACTCGACCGGAAAAGGGTGGCTTGTCCTCTTCAGGTTGGAGGGGAGTTCCTGCCTCAAGTGGAGGAGTTTAAGTATCTCGGGGTCTTGTTCACGAGTGAGGGAAGAATGGAGCGGGAGATCGACAGACGGATCGGTGCAGCTGCCACAGTAATGGGGGCGCTGTGCCGGTCCATTGTGGTGAAGAGAGAGCTGAGCCGAAAAGCAAAGCTCTCAATTTACCGGTCGGTCTACGTTCCTACCCTCACCTATGGCCATGAACTTTGGGTCATGACCGAAAGAACGAGATCACGGATACAAGCGGCTGAAATGAGCTTCCTCCGTAGGGTGGCCGGGCACTCCCTTAGAGATAGGGTGAGGAGCTCGGCCATCCGGGAGGAGCTCGGAGTAGAGCCGCTGCTCCTCCACATTGAGAGGAGCCAGTTGAGGTGGCTCGGGCATTTATACCGGATGCCTCCTGGACGCCTTCCTCGGGAGGTCTTCCAGGCACGTCCCACCGGGAGGAGGCCCAGGGGACGGCCCAGGACACGCTGGAGGGACTATGTCTCTCGGCTGGCCTGGGAACGCCTTGGGCTCCCCCTGGAGGAGCTGGAGCAGGTGTCTGGAGAGAGGGACGTCTGGGCGTCTCTGCTGAGTCTGCTGCCCCCGCGACCCGGTCCCGGATAAGCGGAAGACGACGAACGAACGAACGAAGTATCTCTTGCATTTTCCATATATCTGGACCAGAGAGAAGACTTGCAGGAAAAGAAACGCTTTTCTTCCATTGAAAAGCTTCATGCCTGGTTAAAATCTCCCCAAACCTCGAGGGAGAACATGTCATGGTCTGGTGAAACCAAACCTAAGCTTTTAGGCCACAAAAACAACCATCAGCATTACCAACCCACCATACCCACAGTAAAGCATGGTGGTGGCAACATCATGCTCTGGGGTGACCTTTGTACAGGTGGAACTAAGGTTTTGTCACTGTAGGTGAATATAGAAACACTTCCTGTCAACCAAGTCACCAAAAATAAAGGGTTACGTTTTGTAAACTCCTTGTGAGGATCCAGACTGGGAAGACAATCTGGGGGGTCACCTGAAGAGTGCTTTGGACAACAGATGTTCCCACAGTTTGATGGATTTAGGGAACCTTTGTAAGGCAGAGGAGGCAAATCAAGATGCTGCATGCTGTAGACTCCAACTAAAGAAGACTGAATGCTGAAACAAACAAAAAAAAATTTAAGAACATATTAATGCAACCAGGGTAGTGCAGCTATTATAATCTTTATTTTGTTCCCCCTTGCAGATGAATTTGGTTTACAGTTAGTTGAATTACACAGGATGATAAATTAAAGACGGAACAAGTTTGGAAATGACTGATCAGGGTTTCATGTTTTCACATGACCAGAACCGTCCAGATCCACAATTTCTGTGCGGTTGCTGGTATAACAACACAACTGTCCTTGTTTGGAACAATTTTAGGTGGATATGAAGTTCATCTCCAACATGAATGTGTCAGAAGGTTAAATGCTGACTGACAATTTGGCTTTAACTTCTAAAAAGCCACAAGCTGCAGTATAAGGTATTTCTCTGTTGTCTATGAATATAAACAATATACGACAGGTTAAATACTAAATAATGTTGTTTTAATGTTGCAGCTAAGAAGCCAGTTTTTCTGCTAAGCTTGGTCCATTTTCAGCGGTCAGGATGAGATAGGAGTCAAAATAAACAACCCAAAAGCAAGCTTCACTCATCCTTTAAATGCTTCTGGGAAAAATGCACCATTGTTGACATCATCTGGAATATTTAGAGGCCGTTTGACCCTTCAGACCGCCAGTGTCTTTTCTCTGCAGCTGCATTTTTTCTCTGACTGACTGACGAATGATGTCAGACATCACTGCCTTCTGAACCCACTCATCTGTGGTCCTGACCCTATCAGCCGTGACCCAGACAGAGCAGCCACATCCCAGCTTTCTGACTGGTTTATTTGGGCCCCTAATTGTGAGCAATGATAATCTTGCTTTGATTTGTTTCCCAATTGTTTCTGCTGCTCTGCCTGCTCACCAGTTGTTGGCTCCATAAATTGGCACTATAAGGAAGCCTTGACAAAATGTCTGCAGCTTTCTGCCTGGCTGCATTCATTCAATTGGCTCTGATCACAAACTCTGACCTTTCCGTTCACTCTGGAACCATCAAAACTACAATCCGCCAGGGAAAAGAGCGAGATCTGTGAAAGATTCCGGGTGGCTGCAGACAGGGTTTTTGAATCATATGATTATCTTTGTTCTGTTTGGGTTTAGATGTCTTCAGAGACTGCTTACTGAAGATGGATTTACACACATAGCCAAGGCAAATGTCAGTGAAGCAAAATATATGCGGTGTTCAAGGGGATAGAAACAGCAAAGAAAATTACTTTTTCTTTGCCTTGCAGAATAAACCACTTTAATTTCCCATTTTTACAACCTATACAGGGACAACCGCTGGAAGTGTGTCTCTCCACGACTGTAGCGTCTGATTACAGGCAGTATTTATCAAAACAGCAGCTTGTTTGTCATATTTCTGCTCTTAAATTCTTCTAAAAGAACCTTACACCCACAGTAAAACATGGTGGTGGCTGCATCATGGCTCAAAGGTTACTCTTCCTCCAATGAAACTACAGTGTTTATCAAGGCAGATGAAAGTTATCACTTCCTGATCCCATAAAGCTGCGATGAGTCCATGCATGCTGCCAAACTGAGCAAAGACTGGCTTCAGCAGAGAAAAATGAACATTTAGAGTCTAGAGCCAAATCTGTGTGGTGATCTGAAAAGGGAGAGATGTCCTCACAATCTGAAAGATTAATCATCTGAATTTTACATGATTAATTTTGTGTTGGTTGGGTTTGGTTCCCCTCAGAGACAATATCAGGATCTTCTCACACAGCCTGGCGAAAAGTCTGTGCAGTGTTCAAAGGGACAGGCAGTGGTACAAAACTGAAGAATAACATTTTTACCTTTTACATTTTTTAGCTCACACAAGGGAAACCAAACACATCTCTCAAAATGCAATATTATCTCTGATTATTCATCAATCTCAAGTAGTTTCTGATATTTCTGCATTGAAACTATTCCCTTCATATAATGTATAAAGGGAGAAAGGATAAATAGAAACAGATACGAAGAGAGAAAGGCTATGTATATTACTGTTCTGTATAAAAAGCATAATGTCAGTAAGAGCTACAAAGGGGCCGAGATCTGGAGTTTCACAGTCTTTCTTGAACAGCAGATGAAGAAGCGGCGCTGACTCTTCGTCTCTCTGCTGGGATGATACCTGCCGCTTGGCATGCGTGGATCTGGTGGGCGTCCTGTATATGTGACGCATCGTAATACTCTGTCAACTTTTTAATTCCCGTTCCGTGCCTTCAGTCGGGTCCCAGGTCTTTGGTCATGTGACCCTCGAAGGCAGCAGGGTGTTGCACAGCATTCGTCAAAAATATCCTCTTTATCTCACACTTGGCCTGCTTAGTCATTTTTGATTTAGATGCTGTAATAAAACGTGTCTCTGACAGGCACATTATAATTTAACATATTTCTCTCTCACCAGATTGTCACATGCACCTCTTCGTCGCTTTTTCTCCAGGTTTAAAACAAGCTTTTAACACTTCTCTTTGCTTTTTGCCAACCTACAGACCTGTTGTTGTGGGTCCAAGCCTCTCGACAGCTGTTTGTGCTTCTATGTTCTCACTTCTTCTCTGCTAAAATCTTTATTTAATCACAGAGACGGCGCTCTAGACGAGAGAACTGTAGCTGTTGCTGCTGAGTTAAAATAAAACAGAAACATGCAAACAGGCTTGAAGAAGCCCTTCGAAGGTTTGGCCTATTTGTCACACTCACAGGCTTATTTCTATATTTGAGTCATTTAACCCACATAGATTTTTCCAGATGGTTGTTTTCTCCTTCTGGGGCTTGAAGCTCGAGGTCAGTGAATGAACTAATAGAGAAAGCTCCTTGTGGCAGTGGTTTTAGCAGGTTAGATATATGTATTAGTTTTACATACACTGCCTCTGTTAGTTTTTTCTTGCATCAAGTCTAGCAGTCTGAAAGGGAATCTTTAAAGCACCTTAAGGTCTAAAGTTAAGTTTGAAATAAATGTTTCTGAGATGCAGATCCACAACTTTACTGGGTGCTGTCTGAGATTTAAACTTTAAAATGGCCCATTTGGTCCACTAGAATGAGATGTTGCAGAGTGTTTATTACAGCACCCTCTGGTAAAAGGCCTTAAAGTCAATCAATTAATATTTTAGTTTATTAGAGAAATCCAACCAATATATTTAGTATGAATATTTATTCACTGGTGAAATAAAAAACCTTTTCTGTTCTTGTAAAATATACTAAACTCTACTGGAACTGTGTGCTTTGATCGGATCAAGTTAAGATTGATCTTTTCAGCAATTAAATGGTCAGGTTGTGTTTGTTTGGGTTCGCGCGGTCTGGTTATCATAAATCAGCCGGTTCAGTGTGGTCCGTCAGGGTGAGGGATTCTCTGTCCTGACCCAAGATGACCCGAGACAAATATCAATCAGTGCCTGAAAGTTTCTGAGGAAAACATGCAGCATGATTGTTGTCTTCGTCTTTCCCACAGTGCCCTCCTTTCCCTCCTCATCTTCCTCTTTTCAGTGTCAAACTCACATGATTTTGCTGCAGCAATAATCGATGCAGTCTGACAGATCAGTGTGGCCATTAAAGGGTTAGTTCAGATTTAGTTAGTTCGGAGAGTCTGCAAAGTTATAGAAAGTTGGCATAAAGTAAGTACATCCATGCATTTGGATTATGTGGAACAGGAGGGTCAGACGCTAACATTATTATAACTATGGACAGACTTTAAAATATCACACTATAGCCTAAACTTAAATTTTGTGATATAGGTATTTTAGATTTATCACAACTTATGATATTTATCCTTATATCCCACTGATATGATGTTCTTCATTTTAAGTAACTTCTAAATACCAGAAATATGCTAAATTTTCCCCCCTAGTACCTTCCACCACTCTATAAAAACTTCACAGGACCTCATCATGCTGATCTTGCACAATGGAATGTGTTCAAGCCCTGTACAAATAATGAAACTGCACAGTGTGTGTTGAGCTTCAAACAAAGAATGAATATGTCAAAAAAGGCATCCTGCTGGCTGCTAAGTACGGTGGAGGATCTGTAATGTTATGGGCCTGTTCCTCCACCAAAGGCCTCGATGATCTTTGTGAGAAACCTGGGATCTCCAGGAACTGTGATGTTTTACAGCAAGAATGTGGCTGAGGTGATTTTGTTTCCCCTCTAAAGATTTTTTTTAACTAAAGGCAAAATTTAAAGGTGGCAGAAAACGATTAATTATAGGATTGTTTACATAATATATAGAGATAACTGTATGGGTTTTATTTATACTCATAATTAATGCCAGGTTAATTATTGATGCTTCTCTGTGTTTGCAGACATATTTCATTTCCTTTCTACTGAAAAAGTGTTTCTCATGTATCAAACTCCGTCACCTGTTGCCTCTAGATTTGCTATCGAGGTATAGACATGAACGAAATCAATACTTCATCGTTAAGCATAAAGATATTTATCCAGCAACATATTTGGTTGTGCAGTTGTAGTTTTATCATATTAAAGTAGCTGCCACTTTATTCAAACTAAAGGACCTTGGGGAGTTTTTGGGGTGTTAAATAGATTTAAATAGTTAGAATTGTCCTGTTTCTGCCACAGTTATCCGTTTGGGGAAACGTGTCGCATGATGAGTCGCAGCATCTGCCCCCGGTGCTGCCTTCCCTGCCTCCTCATATCTGGGTGAGCTGTCACCAAACGGACAAAGATCAGAGCAGAACAATGCCAGCGCGACGGGGAAGAGCTTAATAAGGTGCTGTCTGCAAACCCGAAGCCCATCCACCGTCATCATCATCATTGTGTCCGTCTCCTTGAAAGCCCTCAGGAGATGCGGTTGTGAATCATGAGTGAAGGTTATTTCTTCCAGGCCGTTCAGTGTTTCATCTGGCAGTGAGGAAACGTTTCAGACAGGTTTGTGGGTATTACTGCTGTTTTTCTTTGTTACTGGGATTAATGCTTGACTCTTCATTCATGGTATTGCTTCTCAGGTTTGGTTTCCCGTAGGAACATCTGATTTCAGCCTTTCTCTAATACTCAGACATACTCATCATTACAGAGAAGGAGACAACACTCGAACATCAGCACGAATGTACAAACATCACCTGTTCTTTAGGCTCTCGGGTACTTATTGTATGTTGTCACCATCAAGGTCTTTTGAGTGATCTGATTGGTGAGCTCTGTTTTCAAGGCAACTTTCACTCAGACACGTCACGGCAATGAAGCTCCATTTCATCTGGAGCTCTGAACACCCAAGGAGTTGGCATCTCCCATCAGAGATGACTTGTGTCACCACTCCACACGCATCCTCTCCCCTCTCTTGTTCATGCTCTCTCACACAGTCACCTCTGTCTTGCTGTTGGTCACAAAGTAGGGCTGTGTGGGGAGGAAGTGTTGGCTGTGACTTTGGCCCCTAGTGCTGTGGAGCTGGTTTGGCTCCAGCACGGTACACTGGGGCCTCTTGTGCCCGTAGCTCTTCCTCCTGCCCACCGTCTCAGTCCCGTCCCAGCTCTTTATCCCAAACCCCATCACATGCCCAGTTGCGATTGTGTTGGAGCTGTAGGCAAATGGACGGCCCATCGTAGCTGAGCTCGAGCCAAAGGCGGTCTCAGCGGCCCTGGAGATGCCCAGGGAAGTGCCACCTGGCATGGTCCCCACCATATGTGCCAGGGAAGAAGCCCCAAGGCCTGGCACCTTGCTACTGTAGCTGTGAGCATGAGTGTGGGAGCTGTGGGAGCTGTGGGCAGTGTGACTGTGGCTGCCTTTGGGTTTTTGGCCATTTGGCTTGAGTCCCCCGCCTCCTACACCTGCTATGTGCCTCTCTGTCGGGAGGGTTGAGACAGACGAGATGCTGGGCATCTCAGTCACGTAGGTGGCCACAGGCTCTGGAGTCAGTGGACCTAAAGAGGTCATGGGAGTCATAGAGGTCATCGGGGTAAGCGAGGTCATCTGAGGCATGGATGTCATTGCTGTCATTGATGTCATTTGGGTCATTGAAGCCATCTGCGTCATGGTGGGGTTCATGTGATTGGAGGTCATGAGGTTTGAAGCCATGGAGTTGGCGGCCATCAGAGGAGTCATTGATGACATGTTGCCCATGGAGGGTCGGGGGTTGCTCGTCGGTTGGAGAGGAAGGCTGCTTTTTGTTGGCAGCTCCACCATCAGCCGCCGCTTGCTGTAGAGTTCACCATTGTACTTGGCAGCTAGCAAGAGAGCAGAGGACAAAAGTCAAAGGTTTGAAGTCAAAACAAACATGCTATTGAAGAGCAAATCAGAACCTTAGGATCATAGGTAGAAAGTGCTGCTTACAGGAAATCTCATAATTTTGCAGAAAGCAAAGCATTAAAACATGATATAAACTAAAGTGACAAAACCCCTTACTGCCACAAAAAGAGCAAATACCAGACCGGATGTATTTTAACTTTGTTAGTCAGCCTCTTCTTATCAAACTGGCAAAGCAGAGAGTAAAGGTCCTCTGCTGACGCCTGCAAGAAGAGGTCTGTTGTGCTACTGGAGGAGTGAAATCAAATAAACAGCCCAGAATGTATCTTTACTTTGCCTCATAGAAAGATAGAGAAATGTCTGAGAGAAGAGAACCATGCCTCTGGATACTTTAAACACTGCCTTTAAACTTATCAGGTTAGTTATTGTACCTTAACACCATTTTTGTTTTGTTCTTTGTTAAACCATTAAAAACTAACTCATGTCTAAAGGTAGTAGAGTCAAAAAGTATTCACCACCTCACAGATTAACCCTACCCTAATGGAAAAAACTATTCAAACCAACCTGACCCTATGTGGAAAAGTAATTGCCCCTTAAACCCTGATTCTGCCACCTTGGCAGCAGCTACTGCCATCAAGTATTTCCAGTGATTAACAATGAGTCTTTAACATTACGATGCAGAAACCTTGACCTACTCTTCTTTGCAGAATTAATTTAATAATATTTTAATTATATTTTCACAGCTTTTATTTCCTTCAATAAATCAAATCTGACCCACAAAAATCCAAACCAAAAATCTGTAATGGCGACGATAATTATTTACAACTCTGTAAATCATTAGACTGAGGAATCAATTTTGTTGTGAAAAGTGTCTGAGAACATTTTAAGCAGCCAGTAGATCCACAAAAAGCCACACCAAACACAATTTGTTGGTGTAGGCATCTTCTCGCTCAGTAAGCGTGTGTGTGTGTGTGTGTGTGTATTTAGCCTCTGAGAGTCAGCTTTAAAGCCTGATATTTATTCCTTCCTCTGTCAGTTAGTGTCACCAAGCTACAGTCCCTCTTATCTCTGCAAAATGTGACCTTTTTCCCGGTCCGATCCTCACTCACAGCCGACTCATTACTCTTTAGCTCCCCATTGCCTCCCTGTCCTTGAAGATAAAGTTAACACACTCAGTGAGTTTGCTTTGCTGCTGTAACTATGAATCTAGTTTATCACTCTGTGAGCGAATGAGTGGGACTACAGCGGAGCCTGGCCATGGCTGAGGACTGGGGGAGGGTTGGGGGCTGGGGGTTGCAGCATTTCACCCTACGAGTCGCTGCCAGACCACCTCCTGGGTTCAAACTTGCTCAGGCGACAGGTAAATCAATCTGGAGGTAGTCAGCTCGACGGTGCAAATATCCAACAGGGTACGTGAAAAGAAACATAAAACACCGCTGCTTCGCTGTGTGGGAAAGGCAGCAACCCACAGAGACAAACACCATGTATCAGGAAGAGAAAACACCTGTGCTCCTCTGAAGCCCATCAGTGCCAGTGTCAGAAACACTTTATGAGGGTTAGACTTGGTGTAAATCTGCTTTTTCTCAGCTTGTCAGGATGTGTGAAGCTGGAGTTGAGCATGGCTTAAATTTAAAGATCAGTTTAATCACAAGTTTGCTTCACTGTTTTCAAAGGTTGTTTTTAAAGTTAGTCCATTCAGCTTAAATCTGAGCATTTATTGCTTTCAGGCAGGTTCTGTTCAATAAGAAATTCAGTGAAAGGTAAAAATGTCAAGAAGTTGTGCTTTCAGCACCTTTTCCATAATTACAGGAGATTTACTTTACCTGCCGTCAATGAAAACTGAAACAGTTTGAATGTATAGCAGAAATGACTGTGGTGAGAACATTTCTACATAACACAGGGGCCATAACTGGTCATTTGTTATTGCAGAAGAACAAGTAGTAAATCCAAGAGACCATTAGCTGGTTTGGTGCCTTGGCGTCAGTTAGAATCCAATAAAGTGACCTTATATAAATGTCCAGGGGGACAGAAGAGTTGGACGCTGACTAACAGATGTGAGGCTTATCAGGCCGTTGGGAAAGCAGTGGGAGGCAATTAAAGAGTGTGGGGGCTGAGGAAGTGTTGGTGCTGATCTCAGGCCCGGTTTCACAACTAATCGGGTCAATGGGCAGTGAAAACACAAGTCTGTGCTGCAGACAGAGGATACACTCCTCCCAGCTGTTACTCACATGCAGCGTTTTGCAAGTTATGATATTTTCTTACATTATGTCACGTTACACCCGGGTTGTACTGGAATCCATTCAGGCTCTCAGAGTAAAGAGGAAGGATGATTATGGGCCAGTTCACAGTTATGCACTGCTCGATAAAATGCCAATAACATACATGAAGGTTTGCTGTAAGGTGACAGCGTGGCAGTGTCAGCATGGACAGCCAGTGTTTCAGTCTGGGGTATCTCAACCTTCTGATCATTATCCTGGTGCCTCTTTGAGTCACACTTATGGAAGAGACATCCGTCAGTCCTGTCCGAGCCTGAAGGACACATCTTCCTCCAATTAACAAAATGGATATGAGCAGCAATAGGAGCAGATCACAATTAGCCCTCAAATGATTCTTTGCTGAGGAATATGGAGCATGGTGCATTAGGGTGGAAAAGCAGATGGTTGTCAAGGGGCGAAAAGGGGAGGCCAATGACTGGAAGGGACCATGAAAGTATCAAAACGAGAAGGGAAGTGAGGAAGAGGAGGGTACGTAGAGGGGAAGGAAGCAGAGAGCAAAACAAGTCCAGACATTAAAGGTTAGGAAACCAAGAAGAAATGAACAAGACAGTTGGGATTAAGTGGTGAATGAAAGGTGAAGACCATTGTAGACATGAAAAAGCATAGATGAAGAAGTTGGTTCAAAAGAAGCCTGAACAATATTGGCAGATTTGACTTTCACATCACTGCCTGAACCCATCTTGATGTTCAAAAGTTCTACATATAAAAGTATTGTCTTTTTGTAGAAGAGCCACATCAAGGGTGAAGCATCTTTCTTCCCATTAACATGAAATAATGAAACCGTCAAATGATGTGGCGACATTTTCAGACGGGTTAGATTGATTTTCTGGCCTACAGGCAGTCGCTGCCCCCCCTTCAGCTAAGACGCTCTCTCATTTTCTGACTGCTTGAGTAGATACGGCTGTACACAAGACAGCTTGAGGAACACTAAGTTTGTCTGCTGCATTTTTGTTCGTCTCCTTCGTGGCAGTTTGTCTTCAGCTTCGAGGAAATTTAGTTTCTCACGGCGAGAAAACAACTCTCCTTTTTGATCCCCATCATTGTTTCAGAGTGTACACAGCAGCATCAGCCTGAGGCGTGCACCACAGCAGACAGGTTACTGCGATGCAAAATGTCAGGTGCAAAGTCCTCTTGTTGGAACTTATTTCTCCAATTATTGGATGCAAGACTTTGACTAGACACTAATGACTGATACTACACATACAACCTCTCATAAAACAGCCATCCTCTTGACCTTTACCACTATTTGTCACAATTCAACAATAATTGTGAAGTGGAAGAAACATTTTTTATGGTTTCCAAATATTTCTTTCTTTGAAAATCTGAAAAGTGTGGCATGCATTTGTACTTAGGCCCCTTTACTGTGATACCCTTAAATAAAATCCAGTGCAATCATTTATTAATTAGCAAACAGAGTAGTTTAAAGCAGGATTAGGTTCTATAACAGCATCCCAAGCTTTGAACATCTCCCAGAGCTCTGCTCAACCCATCATCTGAATATGGAGAGAGGATGGACCACCTGCACACCTACCAATAATTTTTATTAAACCATATTATTGTGTTAGAATAGCCTAGTCAAAGTTCAGACCCAAATCCAACTGGGGATTTGTGGCAAGATTTCAAAATCTATGTTTACAGGTGATCTTCATCCCATTTCAGCAAGTTTAAACAAGTCTATAAAAAATGGACCAAACTTCAGCCAATAGATGTTTTAAACTTGTAGAGACACACCACACACGGCCTGCAGCTGGACTCGCAGCTAAAGATGGTTCGTCAAAGTAGTGACTCAGGGGGATCAAATACAAATGCAAGCAACACTTTCAGATGCTTTGGTAAAAATGTTGACAAGTATACATCACTTTGTTTCACCATTTCTGGTGGTTCTTCACCACATTCTGATGAAAACATGGAACCAAAGGGTAAAATTTGAGACCTAAGATCTTCTCACTCTTTAATTTTTGACAAACGGCTGTTATGTTTGAATTATTATACCCTTTGAGATTACTGCACACAGATGGCGCCGCAGATGGTCGCCTCGGCGTGTTGGTGCGCCCCCCAAGGCTGTGTTCTCTCTCCTCTGCTCTTCTCCCTGTACACCAACAGCTGCACCTCCAGTCACCAGTCTGTCAAGCTTCTGAAGTTTGCGGATGACACCACCCTGATCGGACTCATCTCTGATGGTGATGAGTCTGCGTACAGATGGGAGGTGGACCATCTGTTGGACTGGTGCAGCCAGAACAACCTTGAGCTCAACGCTCTAAAGACAGTGGAGATGGTTGTGAACTTCAGGCAGAACCCAGCACCACCTGCCCCCATCACCCTCTGTGACTCCACAATTGACACTGTGGAATCTTTCCGCTTCCTGGGAACCATCATCTCCCAGGATCTCAAGTGGGAGCCAAACATCAGCTCCCTCATCAAGAAAGCCCAGCAGAGGATGTTCTTCCTGCGGCAGCTGAAGAAATTCAACCTGCCAAAGACTATGATGGTGCACTTCTACACAGCCATCATTGAGTCCATCCTCACCTCCTCCATCACCATCTGGTACACCGCTGCTACAGCCAAGGATAAGGGCAGGCTGCAGCGTGTCATTCGGTCTGCTGAGAAGGTGATTGGCTGCAGTCTACTGTCGCTCCAGGAACTGTACACCTCCAGGACCCTGAAGCGGGCAGGGAAGATTCTGGCTGATCCCTCCCACCCCGGTCACAGACTCTTTGAGACTCTCCCCTCTGGCAGGAGGCTGCGGTCCATCCGGACCAAAACCTCACGCCACAAGAACAGTTTTTTCCCATCTGCCACCAGCCTGGTTAACAAAGCCCGGAAACCACCCTGACACTCTCCCTTTCACCCACACCCCCCCTTTTTTTGCTGACAGGACACCTGTAACCTGTAACTCTATGAGTTACATTAACGCTCAGCTTGGACTCCTGCTTTACTTGCACAATGATCACCTGCCCTGTTGTATTGCTCTTGCATCTTATACTGCTCTATATTTACTCTCACTCACTTAAAACTGTGCACATATATTTATATTATATTGTAGATATGTTTATACTGTTTCATTTGTATTGTATTGCACCGACTACGCCAAAACAAATTCCTTGTATGTCCAAAAACGTACTTGGCAATAAAGCTTTTCTGATTCTGATTCTGATTCTGATTCTGATTCTTTTACTCCTTTATCATAAACCTCTACTTTCCCTAATGACAGATATTTTATTCATTTCCGAAACTTCTTTTCCCGGAGCAGCATCCATCTGTTGGGCTCATGTGTGACGAGATGAAAGGAAGCAGGAGCCTCACATCAGAGAGGGAGGTTTTCCCATCGAGAACCATTCAGCTTTTCATTTTTACTCAAACTCTTGTGGTCGCTCTGCACTCTGATCTGTTGAAGCTTCTGTTAGTGGAGAAAAGTAGCATGTCTGCCTCTCCCATGATGATTGTTATTCTTCTTCTCCTTGTTCAATACAGGTGTGAAATGTTGAGTTAAATGAGAATAACTTTGTCGTTTGATCTTCAAAGTAGGTATTTTACAGAACACTTTTAATGCAATGGAAAAACTATACAGAGAGAATCTGCTGTCTTCATTCATCTGATCTTTAGGGAATTATAAAACTCTGCTCCTCTCCAGCATTTAGTTTCATCTTAATTAGATTATTAATGAGAATCTTTGTTAACCTAAGCTCAGGTCTCAGCTGCTCACAGTTTCAGAAGCGCTGCAGCTTTCAAACTTCTTTTACTAACATGGCAGCCCCACACCATATTCCTCCCTCCTCCACACTTTACTTGTGACACAGTGCAGTCAGGGAAGTGCTGTTCTGGGAACTGTCAAAGCCAGATTCTTCCTTTGGATTGCCAGACAGAGAGACATGACTCGTCACTCCAGAGAACATGTCTCCACTGCTCTAGACTCCCTTGGTGCTGTGCTTTACACCACTGCATCTGATGCAATGCATTGCAGTTGGTGACGTAAGGCTTGGATGCAGCTTCCCGGCCATGGAAATCCATATCATGAAACTGTGCAATGTTCCTGAGCTAATCTGAAGGCCACATGGAGTTTGGAGGACTGTAGTTGCAGAACGTTGGTTGACCTCTGCACCCTGCACCTTAACACTGTGATTTTATGTGGCTCCACATTTCCTGGCTGAGTTACTATCTTTCCCATGAAATATCATGACTGCTTATTGCACATTGTGATCAAATTCCCAGTTAAAAACAACATTCTCTCTTCACTGGTTTGTCGTATAAAGTGAAGCTTCTAAATAGCATCTTCTTTCTCTTCAAGCGGAGATCTGGATGGAGATAATATGCGGCACGCTGGACTGAATAGCAAATCAACTGAAGGCAGGTTACCTGTCGAGCAGAAAAAAGCAGACAAACACAAACTGAAAAATGTATGTCAGTCTCCAATTATGCAGGTTATGAAAAAGCAATGGCACCACCAAATAAACCAATGAGAAATGTGGGAGAAATTCAAATCTCCTGCACTGGCAGCTACCTCATCAACACTGGCAGCATGCACTGAGCAGTCTGATAGCTCAACAAGCAGTTTGTGTCTTACAGCGCGTCCAGGCTTGTGGTGCAATCAATTACACCTGTCAGGTCAACCTGCCAGACTCCGACAGGAGAGTCACATCCCTGCTTCAAACATCTACAAGAACTATTGGCTGCCTTTGTGTTCAGGTCACACAACCTTCAATAAAGTGCACTGAAAGGAAAAAACAATCAATAAAAGCCTAATTATGATGTTGTCCAATCTCTTTACAACAATAAATAGTCCTTTCTGCTCATATTGAGCCACAACAACGTCTCCTGTTCTCTTTAATCTGCTGATGGAGAGAAGTAGTGATGATTAGAGAAGGTACCACTCACCTACTGCCTTCAGGGAGGCATACTTGTTCACATCCATGTTTTGTTGTTGTTGTTGTTGTTGTTGTTGTTGTTGTTGTTGTTGCTGCTGCTGCTGCTGCTGCTGATGATGCTGCTGCTGCTGCTGCTGATGCTCATAGACTTGAGCCAGCTGGCTGAGGGCAGGGTAAGGGTGCTGCTGGCCAATGCTGGAGCCCGGCCCCACATTGTTGTTAATCTGGCCACCTTCTGTGGACAAGGACACAGGATAGGACAAGGTTACCATCACGCTTAAAGCTTCACTGTTATGGGCCAGCGGGTAAACGGTTTGGAAAAGGACAGTTTGACCAGGAACAAAACAGGGATGGCTCCCAGCATCACTTACATAAGCTACTCCTGAATGAGCCTGGCTTCAGAAATTCTGCTCATGCTCCTCGGTTCTCATGTGCATAAAGTCATGGACTCATGCCATCATTCTCCATCTGCAGCTTATTGTATATTATTCTACCATAAAACACATCTGGAAACAGCCAGAAGGATGGGATATGTTACAGGAGATATTAGCAATCATTTTAGAATGTAAATCTATGTATTTCAGCTAGTTTCAAATACTTTAATGTCCTCCAGCCAAAACATTTAACTTATTGTAAAAACTTGATCAATGTTGCAGCTTATTAATAAAAACTGGATTAAAAACCGCTGAAGATGAAATCTGTAGTTTTAAACTACATTTTAAAAGGAAGAAGATTTATGGCCGTTAATATTCACTGAAAGATTAATTGTGGAAAATCTGAAAGTTTACTAAAGCTAATAGATAAACATTTACATAATGCAATGCAATGATTAATCGTTAATTAATTAATGATGTCCACCTACTATAAATGATGAACAGAATAAAATAAAATAAAATGAAGCAAATCAAATAAACTAAAAGGAAAAACAACAAATTGTAAATCATAAACTGCTTTCTGACTGAGCATTGGAATGAAATGGGAACACTACATCCGCAAATAAAGCTGCTAAAAGTATCAGTTTAAATCTTAGATGTTATGAGAAAGGCTTTTATGATACTTTAACCTGGAAAGGAACTCAGGGTTCTGGAAAACCACTTAGAGGTCTGACAAACTGGGTCAGAAAATCAATAAACCAGTAAACGACAGGGCCTTCTGTGGATCAGAAGAGACTGTTTGCAAAGACTTCACACAAAATTAGACAATCTTAGCAGAAAGTAGCCAATGCAAAACTAAACATTGACTGCCACGGCTGCAAAGACCGGCAGGACCTGGTGACTCGATTTGGGTCCACTTCTTAATTGAGACTTAAATGCTGTGATATCACCCAATCAGGAGTGGATGTTTAGGTAATATGAAAGTTATTTGACGTCATATAGCCAATGAGCTGAGAGGAGTCTGAGATTAGCCAATTAGAACGTTCTCCCTCTGATGTCAGCGAGCTCCACAGATGGAAGATTTTACCCACAAGCTTTCACCTGCTAAGGTTTGCTTCTTAAAACATTATTTCACTGAATAAAAGCAAATTTCATATCCAGAATTCAACCTTATTATCATTTAATTAGTATTTTTAATTAAGATTATTTTTCTTAAAAGGAAGTGAAGACAGAAAAGCTGCAGATGGTGTTCATTTAAACTAAACAACTGATTGAAGTGTCAGAAAAACCTCCATTTGCTCCTTTTGAAATAATTAAGACATGTATTACAGCTGGTGGAGATGAAAGTTCAAAGGTCTTTCACGTTATACACACATGTATTTGCTAAAGTCTTTATCTAATGAGAGTGAAGACCGTCTTGTGAGACTAGAAATGTTTCTACCTCAGTTTAACATTATTACCATATTATCTCAACATAACAATGAAAACGTATTTGTTCAAAAAATTACTATTACAAAAGAACTAAACTAATGAAATAATAATAATAAATTATAAATAATCAGTTCTTTCTTTATAAAATTGTGTGTTGATCATTTGTTTTGAATGGAAGAACAAAAAGAAAATGTGTAAAAGATCATAATCCCAGAAATAACAGCCATACTGAATCGTTTCACTCTATTTCTGTCTGGAAATCCACTTTATGGAGGTTTTACTGAAGCTTCTAAGAGAAATCTGTCACATCTCCGTCTGTGGCTTCAGACCATTGTTCTTTCATTTGGTTCAGCTTGTATGTCCTAAAATAATGTATTCTTTCTCCTATCAGTCCTGCTGCTAATATTATGAAAGCCAAAAATCTCCTTTTACAGAATCTTCTGTCTACTTAAAAAAAATGTCTTGGTATTCTTTGAAATTAATGATTACAGTGCTTGCAAAACTATTCACATCCTTTACACATTTTCCCATTTAGGTACATTACAACCATAAAGTTGGACTTATCTGAAATCAGTTGTGTGTGATGGACCAACACAAGCAGCATCATGAAGACCAAGGAACCCAGCACACAAGTCAGGGCGAACGTTGTGGAGAAGTTTAAAGCAGAGTTATGATCCATCATCTGAAAACAGCCTGAAGATAGCACTGAAACCTAAATCCAAACTGGCAGGCTGGGCAAGGAGGAGCAGCAAAGAGGCCCGTGGAAACTCCAGAGGAGCTGCAGATCTCTGCAGCTCAGGTAGGACAATCTTCCCTCCACATATCTTACCTTTATGGAAGAGTGACAACAAGAAAGTGATTTTTTGAAGGAGAGCCAGACGCCACAGTTGTAGGAGACACAGCAAACATGCCATGAGAAGGTGATCTGGTCACATGAGACCAAAATCAAACTTTTTGGTCTACGTACTGAACACTAGGGGTGTGGAAACTAACACTGTACCAATACGTTATCCCCATGGTGGTGGCATCATGATGCTGTAAAAAACCTTTAAATATTTGCTAATTTCTAAAACCTATTACATCACATCCATGATTCTCTCACAAAACACACTAATGGAGCCAATGCTTGTGTGATTATACCTTAATTTAATAAGCAGAAGACATTTTTAAACAGCAAAGTAGGTCTGTAGATGCTGGTGGCAGAGGGACATGTTGTACCTTCAGCGGCATCAAAGTTGCAACCCCTGAGTACTCAGGTATTCACATTACAGCTACAGTGATCTCACTTTATTCTTACTGTACATTAATAAATGCAGTGCTAAAATCAGGATGCCCTCAGCGCCTCTTGTTGAAAGAGCTTCATGTTTAAAACTTTTTACAATGGGGAGAACAAGTATTTGATATGTGCAATGTTGCTGCATTTGATCTGCTGATTTTGCAGGTTTTTCCACTTCCAAAGCATGTCAAAGTTTTTTATCAAAGGTTCTCTTCAACTGTGAGTGATGGAATCTGAAACAAAAATCCTGAAAATCACATTGTGTGATTTTTAAGTAATTAATTATCATTTTACCATAACCATTATCAGTATTTGATCCCCTACCAACCAGTAAGAATCCCAGCTCTCTCAGGCCTGTTGTTTCTTCTTCAAGACGTCCTCCTGGTCTCCACTCATTACCTGGATTAACTGCACCTGTTTGAACGCATTACCTGTATAAAAGACACCTGTCCTCACACTCAATCAAACACACTCCAACCTCTCCACCATGGCCAACACCAGATAGCTGTGTGAGGACATCAGGGATAGTAGACCTGCACAAGGCTGGGATGGACTACAGGAAAATAGCCAAGCAGCTTGGTGAGAAGGCAACAACTGTTGGAGCAATGATAAGAAGAAGTTTAAGATTATGGAGAATCTCCCTCGGTCTGGGGCTCCATGCAAGATCTCAACTGGTGGGGCATCATTGATCATGAGGAAGGTGAGGGATCAGCCCAGAACTACACAGCAGGACCTAGTCAATGACCTGAAGAGAGCTGGAACAACAGTCTCAAAGAAGAACATCAGTAACACACTACACCACCATGGATTAAAATCCTGCAGCGCTGCAAGGTCCTCCTGCTCAAGCCAGCGCATGTCCAGGCCTGTCTGAAGTTTGCCAAGGACCATCTGGGTGATCCAGAGGAGGAATGGGAGAAGGTCCTGAGGTCAGATGAGACAAAAATAAAGCTTTTTGGTTTAAACTCCACTCGTCGTGTTTGGAGGAAGAAGAAGGATGAGGACAACCCCAAGAACGCCATCCCTACCATGAAGCATGGAGGTGGAAACATCATTCTGTAGAGATGCTTTTCTGTATAGGGGACAGGACGACTGCACCGTACTGAGGGAGGATGGCTGGAGCCATGTATCAGGAGATCTTAGCCAACAACCTCTTTCCCTCAGTAAGGGCATTGAAGATGGGTCGTGGCTGGGTCTTCCAGCATGACAACGACCCGAAGCACACAACCAGGGGAAAGTATCCCAAGGTCCAGGAGTGGCCTAGCCAGTCTCCAGACCTGAACCCAATCAAAAATATTTGGAGGGAGCTGAAAGTCCGTATTGCCCAGCGACGGCCCCGAAACCTGAAGGATCTTGAGAAGATCTATATGGAGGACTGGTCCAAAACCCCTGCTGCAGTGAGTGCAAACCTCGTCAAGAATTGCAGGAAACATCTGACATCTGGAATTGGAAACAAAGGTTTCGGTACCAAACATTAAGTTTATTTTTCTGATGTATCAAATACTGATGTCATGCAATAAAATGCAAATTAATACTTCAAAATTACACAATATGATTTTCTGGATTTTTGTTTTAGATTTTGTCGCTCACAGTAGAAGAGAACCTATACTGGGAAAACCTGCAAGACCAGCAGTTTATCAAATACAAAGCACTTAATGCACTGAATGCATCTTCCTCCAGGCCACGTTTGGCCCAGTTGAGCAATATGTTTGCAGAAATGCCAACAGACTAGTCCATGTTTCCTCACAGCCAAACAGCAACAGGACCAAAAATCCAGCACTTAAAGAAACAGATGCTTTAGTAAAACTCAGTGCTCCAAAACTCCAATGCTTCTTTTCTTAGCTTCTTATTTTACCATTAATCTTATACTGCCTTTAACAACCAAACAACTGAACAAATGTAAATCATGTGCGGAGAAAAACGGATGACTTCTCCAAACTTCTCCAATGCAGACATTCTAGTTGGGAGTTCACAAAAAGGTAAAGTTCAGTTTTTCTGAAGTGGGGTAGTGCAGAGTAGAAATAAGTTGTCAGTATCTGAGCTGCTGTAGGACCAGTAGGAGGACATAACTGAAACAGGAAACAGTAAAATCCAAATTGCATTGATGCCCAAGCCAGTTCTTACAGTGAAGAACTACCTCCATCATCCAATCCAGATTAGGAACTGGAACCACTTCGGAATAATGCTGAGTCATCTCAGTTTGGAGAATCTGGCAGAAATATTCATGAGATTTAAACTTTTAGTTAAGATACGTTTCAGCTCTGAGTTCTAGGATTTGTACCCCCAGAACCTCCAGTTACAGATGAACAGCTATAACACTCCAACACCACTTTTAAGGTTCCTGAAACCCTTCAAACTGAGAGCACTCTGACTGCTATCTACTAAAGGTAAGACGTGCACTACTCAAACATACTCCACACAATCCCCAAACACTCATAGCGACATAAACACTCCCATATGAGAAGCGGTGAACATGTTTTACAGCTGATGGAACGATGTGTGTGTGTGTGTGTGTGTGTGTGTGTGTGTGTGTGTGTGTGTGTGTGTGTGTGTGTGTGTGTGTGTGTGTGTGTGTGTGTGTGTGTAATGAGGCACTCAGACCACTGTAAGCCTTTTGCCAGTGGGTTATGATGTAGGAAGAAACAGATGTCTTACATTGATCCTAATATACTAATGTAGTGGTTTCATAACCGGCTAATAAAGTCTTCTAATTAAATGAAAGATAATTACATTTAAGAAGATGTGTGGTGGCGTAACCGATGGAAGAATGGTGTTGTAGAGCTGCATGGTCTAAAAACGTGCTGTTCTGAACAGATAACTGCAATTTCCTGTTTCTGAATGCAAAGTTTTTCTCATTCATTGAATACCTTCTGCTGAAAGCTCTGATGATGCCACCAGACAGAGACAGAACGATGGAGAAACAGAGTATGGAGAGAAATGCTACAAAGACACTTTGGTCCATTTTCCAAGCAACACTGATCTGCTGTTACTTAAAATGTGCAAAAAGGTAAAATGTTAAGAATATTTTTGTAAGGCACAGTACAGTGATGTGAAAAGTATTCACATCCCTACAGATTTCTTATGTATTTGCTATCTGCGCCTGAACTTATGGCCACAAACTTGTTGGCCGGATTCTAATGGATTTTCTGCTAGAGAGCAGAATTAATGGTTCCAGGTCCAGAAACAACAAAACTGCCCCAGAGCATCACACTACCACCCCCATGTTTGACTGTAGGTATGATGGGTTTATTAGCGTTGAGTTAGTTTTAGACCAGATGTATCTGGATGCACACAAAGACCTAAAGGTCCACTTTTGCAGTTAAAATAAATGTGAGGTGGGCCTTTGTGTTCTTTTGGGTCAGCAGTGGTTCTGGCCTTGGAACTCTCCCATGGAGGCCATTTTTGCCCAGTCTCTCTTTTTTTATTGTTGAATCAACACATCTGACCTTAACTGAGTCAGTGATGCCTGCAGAGCTTTAGATGTTGTACTGGGTTCTTCTGTGACCTCCTAGATGAGTCGATGATGAACTAACTTTGGAAGGTCAGCCTCTCCTGGGAAGGTTCTCCACTGTTCCATGTTTCCTCCATGTGTGGATGATGATTTTCTCTGTGGTTCTCTGGAGACCTAAAGCCTTTGAGATAGTCAGAGACTTTGTTTCTCATCTGTTCTTGGAGTTCTTTAGATTGGCCTACTTCATGCTTCCAGACAGGTTCTGTTTCAGTAATTGGTTTAATCAGACCTGGGCATAGCTTGTGGAGTTGAACCAAACAATCAGGATTGCGTTTATATTTTTACATACATCCAGGTGGGTTTGGATCGATTTTATCCTCGATAAGTGAAATAATAAATAAAAATAAAATAATAAAACAGCGTTTTGTGTTTAATTAGGTTATCTTTGTCTGATATGAAAATAGTTTGATGATCTGAAACAGATGAAACCCTTACAGAGCCACACACTCACTGCATTTGCATCATCTCCTCCTTGCTTAACATCAGCTCCTCCCTGAAAGGTGCTCACGCTGCAGCCTTTTGGGGCTCACAGCAAACAGAGATGAGGGTGTTGTGCAGAAGAAGATCCATTTCCTTCAGCAAATTGTCTGTTTTATCTTAGCGGTGCGCTGAGGAGCTGAGAGGTGCACTCGAGCCGCCTTATAAACCTGCACAGCTCAAATGGCAAGACATAGGCATGTTGTGTCTGTGATAATTAAACAATTAGCACCAGCTCAAATCACACAAAAACATCCACTATGACTGACGGGAGAAAAGAGAAAAGAGATTGAAAGCAACTGAAAAAAGCTTTGAGAGAATGACAAAAAAACTGCTAATTCAGTGCCAGTAAAATGAAATGAATTATTTTATAAGCCCTGAATCACAAATGCATCTATTGATGGTTCATACTGGTGTGGGAGCACAGGTCACTGAAAGCTATGTGGACTTTAGCAAACTGAGACAAGCTGAAGGAGACAAAAGACGGAAGAAATGTAGCCAATGGCTTTATGTCATTATGATGCTGCAGCTTCACTCTCATAAATCTAGTAGGAATTCAATCTAGTCTTGATAGCAGCCGTTCCTCTGCTGTCTTGTTTCACAAAGTAAGAGAAAAATGGGCCAATGTGAGGCCACCCGTTTTCTCATTTCATAATGAGCTTTTTTCTGGTTTAGGAGGACGTTATCCCGGCCCCCCCCTTTCTAAGGGCACTGTGCCATGGACTGACTCACAGACAAAACAACAAATGATGAAGACATGAAGAAGATTCCACCTGATGCTTGTGTTTTATGTTATTTACTTTGTCAACCCGCCTCGATGCATGAGCTGAATGTTGGTTAGTGTTAGATTAACAGGGATATCAAAGAAACTGCCACTTACATAACAAGGGGTGAGTAGTATGCAAAGCTCTTTATATTACAGTCTATTTAGATGATGTGATGTAGCCTGCATAAGCTGGGAGGAATCCACGTTAATTGGTCAGCCCAGTCTGTTCCCAGTTGTTAGATTTACTATGTTTGACACAGAAAAGTAAAGAACATTGTTATGTTCAATTCTGTGTTACATTTGATTTATCTGAATGGCACATTCTGTTCATATTTATATGATGATCTGGCCTACAGAGGGTACATATGGTATAAATAATTGACACTGATCACATTAAGCAGATACAGTAACTGTTTCTGATTGGACAGTGAGCATGAGCTGGTTACCAGTTTAAAAACATTTTAGTCACATTTTTCTACGGTTTAACGTCTGTTTTTGAGATTCCAGTTTGTGCTTGAGTGGTCTCTGGCTGTGTGCACCATAGAGTAGCTAAGCACTTCCCTCTCCCCCACCTGTTGCTGCACATTGCCTGTTAAATGGCTGAAAGAAGACAAAGTCGACTGGGAACATTGAAACAGAAAACATCTTAGTTCCTAAAAACAGGGAGTCGTGCTGAGGGAACACCCTGCAGTCTTACTAAGGTAGCGCAGCTAAGATGTGAGCAGCATCTGTTAACCAGTTGAAAGTTTTCCAGTAAATATCCTGAAACCATAATTGTAATTCTACCATAAAGTTGACTGAATCCGAATCATGGTACTGGTACTAAGTCCATTATAAAATGTGACCTTTGCCATCTCTGTTTTAAGGAGCAAGACAAGTTTGAAAGGATTAATTCAACAAGAAGTCCTAAAATAAAGATGAGGATTCATATCGGAAGCCGTAGCTTTGCTCATGGACTTAAAGCTGCTGGTGGTTTTATTCAAAAACTACTTTTGAATTTGAAGGGAAATATTACCATATTATGTTTCAGCATATAACTCGTGCTGCTTATTATCAGTTTCCCTTCATTGGGTATACATGAGAATAATAGAGCAAGCAGCCTCTGTCTGTTAATCACACTGGCTTCCTGTTTAAGCTTCCTGCACAGCTCCAGTTCAGCTGTTTCAATGCAAAAACGCACCTCAGTCATGTTTGCCAGAAAAGAATGATCATCTTTTCAGAATTACAAAAATCACTTTAAGTCTGACGATAACAAGAGTGACAAAAATGAGGAAAGATGAATCTGAGCCTCCTTGCCTAATGCAATTTGGAGAAAATGAATAAGGAAAAATAAGATGCAAATGCTTATTTCTCGATGTCAGGCGGCTGCAGGATCCCTGAGTTACAGGATTTATGAAAAATATCCCACTCCAGGTGAAACAAACTGGTTGTCCAGGTGAATCATCTGAGTTTGAACCCATCCACCTAGATGACTGACAGCTGTCAGCTGGAGGTCTGTTAGCATGTGGAAAGGGATGCAGTGGGAGTGTGCCGATGCAGTCATGATGCCCAGCTGAGCAGAACCAAGAACAAACTGATCCTCTGATTTCAGCATTGCTCGGTTCCACAGACAGCCTGACTTATCTTACTGCTACTATAATATTTCCTCAGGATTACAATAAGCAAAAAAATATACAAGAATATTAATTTCAGAAAGAAAGTTGTGGTGTTACAGGTGTTGGATTAGAAGATGATCTCTGGATGCATGAAGTTCCTAAAGTACTAAAACTTTGCTCTGTCGTTAAGTCCTGAACCATGTCTCTGTTTACTTACACGCACATCTACAAAATTAGATGATTTATTTCACACATAGCGATTTTCCCCAAAGCTGCATATGGAAGAACTCTCGTTGCTCTGTAGCATCTGAAGTGGCCCATTCAGAAGCTATTTAAAATACTCATTGTTGAGCGTGGATGTAATCCTGTACAAGGATGTTCAGTAATCCTGTAAAAGGGCTTTCACTCTAACAATGCAAGGGGGATCACAGGATTCCCCTGATTTATTTCAATCAGAGTGTATTGGTGCAGCAGGGTGCAGAGCTGGTGGGATCCCATCACAGGATGGTCCAGTTACTGTGGTGTTTAATGTGGAAACAAAAGTCCACATTCTTTGATGCTCTGCATGGAAGAATCTAAATTTGCTCACTAAATCACATGTAAAAACAGATTCTAAAACCATGATGGCAGACAGTGAAAACACCACAGTACTGTATCATGGCATAAACACAAACATTTTCAGCAAAAAGTATTACACAATCTAATTTATCTCTTTTAAAACAGAAAACCTGCGATTATTTTGTAAAATTATCTAAAATGTTGCCATAGCCATAGTACTGTTATCCATCACAATTATCTATAGTGTAACAGTAATATAAGGAGCTGCTTTACAAGCTGAAATACCTGCTCAGGTTACCAGCCTGCAGTCTGCTGCTGTCAACTGTAGCTTTAAACAGTGCTACCTTAATAAAATGATGGGTTTGCTCTTTTAGATTTGACTGTTCTTGTTTTTCGCGACCAGAAAACTTTTCCAAACAGCTTAAATTCATGTAAGCAGGGAAAAGGGTCGGAGCCTACTTTTAGACCAGCAGTTCACAGCAACATGTGGGGGAGGGCCATCATTACTCAATGCTGCATACATTCGGAGAAAACTCATTTTGCCATCTCATTACCAACCAGGGTTGTCAAAAAGTATAGTTTCAAAACTGAAAGCAAGTTCAGTAACACTGTTTCCATGGTTTAAAGTCCAATTAATGAGCTGCTAAAAAAGAGCAGGAGTGACCAGAGTTAGATGCCGGTTAGCTTGCTGAAGAGAGGCTACTGCACTTTTTGCTCACGACAAAATCAGCTGTTTGGGAAATATTTTTGTAACAAGACTGCAGTTTTATTAAGCTAAAGAAGCACCATCTATAACTCTTATTAACGTAATGAGGTTTTAAATAGCAAGCTATGGATGGAATATGTGTTCAGCAGCAGACGGCAGGCTAGCTACCCAAGTAGAAATCCTGACTAACTGCTCAGCTAATATCAGTTTGTTAGTTTGAAGAACAGAAAGGTGCAATATCAACCAGTAAATGAATCCTCATTTCTAAAGAGCTTTTCCTGTCATGCAGAAAAAATGGAGCATGAAGTGTTTTACAGAAACCGAGGAAAATCAAAGGATAAAAAACAACTGTGAAAAAGCAAAATACTCCAAGCTGCCCTCAGGAAGACTGATCCACAGTCATGGGCAATAGTAACTAAAGATAACTAAAGTAAATACTAATTATCACTTTATTTTATATTTTTTTGATTTTTGTCTGTGTGTAAAAAACAAAATGACAATAAAAATGGTAACAGGAAACATTTGTCTAACTTATTTTAGCAGCAGAATGAATAATTGTTTCTTTTCTGTTTTAGATAAAAACAATTACATCGTGTTGAACTGCTTTTTTGGTTATTACCACCCTACAGTGATATTATTACTTAAATGTCACACTGTTAGAATCTCATATCAACACATGACTAATTGCAACTACAGTTTCTTCCTCAATTTAATTGGGTCAGAATGAGCACACACTGCTGAATCCATCAGTAGAGCAGGTAAAAATCTAAATATGCAGCTGTAGGGCCTCCACGTTACATCTGAGTGACATTCTGCAGGTCTGCCTTTGTGGGATTTTATTTTTTACTGGACCTCTATGGGTCTGATAAGATGAAATCCCAACTTACAATATAAAACATTCTGGTTTTCTGCTCTCACAACACAATCTCTTTGCAGCAGTCTTTCTGTAAATTTGCTTAAGGTTGAATCATTGCGAGTTTATTCAGTTATCTGGGGCAGGAAACAGAACATACATTTAGAAATGTGACAGAGAACTACTTGCTGCACTTGGTTTGAGTTTTATGCCAGAGTGTGAACCTTGGTTTTAGTGCTGCAGGGTATGTTTACATGAATTTACAGTGTGTGGAGCATGAATGCTGGGATTACATTAAGTGTGACTGCACTGATGAGACAGCATGTAGATGATGAGCTTATGACCACCAGGTAACAGACAGTACAGTCAGCAATGCCTGGCATGAGAGTGCACCAGGGGAGGCGTGCAGCACCTAAACCACAGACAGATTTCAAAGCTTCCAGGATGAAGCTAGGAGGCAAGAGAGGAACCTGTGCTTTCTTCCTGCACAGACCAGAATACTCAGTAATCTGCCACATACTGTGGGCACAGCTGGGAGAAACTCTGCAAGACAAAACAAAGAAGCAGCAACGTAAAGACAAACCCAAATATGAAAAGAGTACATGTACTGCATGTGGGGGTGCTCCTATCTCCGGCTTGGCTTGACTCCATTGCCACTGGCTGTACAGTATAATTTCACCGCATGTTTGATTCGGCTCTGAAAAATTGCAAGCAGCTGACTCATCTATTATTCCCTGTTTCTCCTCATTCTGCAAGCGGATAAACCCTTCTTCTCTTTCTGGGCTGCAGCAATGCTTCATCTTCTCTCCATCTCTCGTCATGGCAACAGCGTTCTCTCGTGTAGTATTTGCTCGGCAGCACACGGCGAGTTCGCATTGTCCCGCAGTCACCGGCGCCCACATATTAACAGGCAGGCTGGCTGTACTGTACTGAAAATGTCATTGTTATGCAACCTATGTTAAGCTGCCTGCTGGTCTTTTGGTCTGTCTGTTTGGCTCGGTTCTTCACGTGTCTGCTCGCCTCCTCTTGATCCAGCCAAAGTTCACCTCCAAGCAGCTCTGTCAGGTATCCTCAACAAGAAAGTAAAAGGCACCAGTGTTTCATTCAGAGACCTGCTCTGCTTTGGTAAAAAAGGCATTTTATATGAGTCATCTTTGTGTAAAAGAACACTGGAATAAAGATTGACACAAAACTCTGCTGACAATGAAACACAGAGAAGAGTGTAAAAAAATGAAACATGAGCAGCAAACAAATGCTGCTTGTGTTGTTTTATGAAATCGAGGCTGACAAAACATTTCTGCTTGATGTTAGCAGTGAAAACAGTATAGTGACTAAAGAAGCTGCAGCATCTTTCCAGACATCCTTAGAGATTGCTAATGAGCTAATTATTGAATTATCAGAAGTCATTCACATTGCCTCGTGTTTGTGTGGGAGAGTGTGGGGTCCTCTCTGCCTGTTTAGTCACACTGGAAATGGTAAGCAGGTTAGGTGTGAGCCTGGGTGACACGCCTTTATTTGCCCTTCTGTCTGTTTACTGCACATAAGAAGCTGCATCTGTCTTGACCTCATCCCTTCAGCTCATATCTTTCCCCTACAGCACGGAGGAATGGGAGCATCACAGAGCCAGCAGAGGCCTCGCAATGTGGCCGCTGAACTCCTAGGAATTTTGCTGGTAGAAGGGTGTAAAATCCCTTTTAGGTTGTGGATGGTGCAGTTTTGGGTAACAAGTTGCATGTGTCTGAGCTGTGTGGACGATGAGCACTGGGGAGGGACATCGAAAAATGCTTGTGAAAGACGGTATAAATAAGTACTGGTAGAATGAGAGAAAGACACAAGAAAACAAGAACCAGTCTGAAAAAATGTTGTTCATACCAATTTAAAGTCCTTTAAAAAGATGCCAGTGAAAGTACAGGGATGACCAGAGTTAGCCCCTCCTTCACCTGTTGCTGCTTACATAAAATACAAATTTGATTGGAAAATACGTTTGGTTGCAGAAAATACAACACAGTCATTGGTTGGAAACTAAAGGATCTACAGCTATCCTCCTAACTGGTACAGCTGACAAGCAGAATGTCTGTCAATCAGCCGACTGTGGACCCTACCTGAGCAGATAGCCTGACTAAATAACCAACTAATATCAGCTTGTTATGTGCTATTGTATAAAGAGGAGAACAACAAAGATGGTTTATTACCTGCAAAAAAAGTCAGATTTACACACTCACCCACACCCCTGCACACACACTCCTAAGAGCAGTTTATAGAGTTCAATTAACAACATCAACTAGAACAGTGATACGCACTAATGTTTTCACAAGAGCCATATTGGCAGACCAAGGTCAAGAGGAGACCCACTCTTACGGCAATTTGCCAAGTCACTGACATGAATAGACCGTCTTACATAAATACTGGCTACCCCACAATAAAAACAGCACAGTCAATACATTTTCAATTATAGTTTAATTGAAAATGAATCCCAACATGTTCCATTAAGATCGAAACAGAACACACTTTAATTATTAAAGTGTATTTATTTACCTTAATACAAGGAAGAGCGGAAGCTAACATGCATGTCCTTAACCTTCTTAACGTTGTATTTGTAGCTTGTTGTTGCGATTATAGTGAGGCATTCAAGGTGAGCATTGGTCAGTTTGTTTCTTCTTGATAATGTTCATGGTTGAAAATGTTGACTCATGTGTATGTGCTCACAAAGAAGGACATCGCCTTCTGTGCAAGTGGTTTTAAGGTGGGAAAATCTTCTTCAGAAACCAAGCTCCAGAAGTGGCCAACACCTGCTCTGAGTTCAGCTTGGAGAATGTCATTGCAGGTCAGTAATTTCACTTTCAAGAGAAGCTGTGTGATGGTTGGAGCAAGAGAAGATACATCCACATGAAAGTGATTTTCAATTAAATTAAAAATTCCCTTATGTTGATTCACATCACTGAATCTGGATTCACTCCCCACTTAACTCCTTCAAAACTTCAACAAAACCACTGTAGCTGAAGTGCTGCTGCAGAGTAGGATCAGTTGTGTTTTTTTCTTTCAGTCTTGGGAAGTGAGTGAGGTCTTTGTCAGGTATCCACAAAGCAGTTATTTTGTTCTGGAATGCCCCGATTGCTCTCATCATGTCACTTGGCAGCTTGTCTCTTCCTTGGAGCTGCAGGTTGAGAGAGTTCAGGTGACTGGTAATATCTGTTAGAAAGGCCAGCTGTATGATCCAATGTGGGTCTTTTAACTCAGGCTGGTGTTTCCCTTTACTGTCCAAGAAGGTGGAAATTTCAGGAAGGAGGCTGAGAAACCGCTGAAGCACCTTTCCACGAGACGGCCACCGTACTTCTCTGTGCATCACTAAATCGCTGTACTCTGTGTTATAGTCTTCTATTAACTGTTGGAACTGCCTGTGGTTTCGTGCTCTTGAAACAACATAGTTTACCACAGGCACAACAGTTTGCATTACATTTTCAAAGTCATTATTTCTGAGCTTTGATACAAGGACCTGTTGATGGATAATACAATGAAGACTGAGGAATTTAGGCATGTCATCTCTTTTATTCATGAGGCCAACAAGATCCTTTTCTTTGCCTCACCTGCTTGGGGCACCATCAGTACAAACACTTGAAAGATTGGACCAGCTGAGATGATTTTGTTGAAAAGAAATCAAGAATGCATTCAGAACATCTTCACCTCTGGTTTGGCCAAGAAGGAGAAGCAAGCACAACATTTCCTCCCTGTTTTGATTCTGGCCCATCTGCCAGCTCTGCTCTCACTCATGCAATCAACTCATCTGCTTCACCTGTCTGCTGCTGCGCTGCTGCACAATCACCGTCATGCCACACACCTGTGGAGCTGAAGTTATATACAGCCATCTGAGAGGCAGACGGTGCCAGATTTTCAAAAACATTTGTGAGTAGTTATCCAGCGTTCCTTCCTGACTGATCTTGTTCTCTGATCTTGCCTTGCCTCACAGATTTTGCCTTTCTGCCTGACGGATTGGATTTCTGGATTTCGACTCTGTTTTCTGTCCCTAGATTTTCGCCTCAGCTGAACCACTGGTTTATTCATCCTGAGCCCGTCTGGCTCTCTAGTCCGCCTGGAGTTATTGTCAAGAGAACAATCACAGCTCTCTGTGTTCCTGTCACAGCTTCAGCTGATTCCTCTGAGGATTTGGATCAGTCGGCAATCCGACTTCAGTCTGTTGGACGCTTCCTCATTAACGGTCTGGATCGCTTCCTCCTCTGGATTTTGTGCCTCATCCCCAGACTGAGAAGGTTGGTGGCTTTATCTAACTCCTTGCAAATCCTGAGTTTTATTCAGCCACTAACTAGTCTTTCTGTTCTCAGTGGTTCCTGGAAGCTGACTGCTGTTCTCCTGCTCTCTGATCCTGAGTTTCTGAATAAACCTTTTAACTTATCACTTTGCATTTGGCTGAATTTGGGTTCTCTGTCTCTGGTCGTGATAGTTGTTGGAATAATTGAATATAGATTTATCTTATATATTTCTCCTATTCTTTAACTTGACTACTTGATTTTATAACCTTTCATGATGATTGTGTGAGTAAAGGATGTGATGAGTTTGTCTGCAGACAAAGATCAGAGGTGGAGCTCAGGAGGAAGCAGTCTGCAGTTGAAGAGGTCATAAAAGAAGAAGGCTGATTGTGCTGAACGAACAACCCACTGATCCTAAGATTGGAGGAGACTGTGGAAGTGTTAAAGATAATGGTGTTTATGACCTGTTTACAATGCAGCTGTTTTTCCCATCCCTAGAGAGTAACGTTCTTTGTAATTAGGGACCCCCAAAAGATAATAAAAAGAGTGGGTCGGACAGATGGTTTTCAGAGCGGTAGGAGATTTGTAACTGAAGCACATCTCTGTCCGTTCTCCTCGTTGCGAGTGAAATAACTAATTCTTTGTCTTTCTCTTCTTTTTGTGATGTAATAAGTATTTTAGGTTGTCTACACCTGACAATAGTAAAATCTGGCCAAAAGATGGACCCAGCACAGCAGTGGCGCGCTAATGTTGATCACTCTATTGCCCGTCTAGATTCCGGCATGGAGGAAATAATTTCTATACTGTGATACTCACACGTCAGCGCCCTCACAGCCTGTTGCCCCCAGAGTTCCTGATCTTTCCGCTGTGGTAAGAGAACTTCGACTCACGCCTCCTGAGCTGTTTAAGGGAGATCCTGACCAGTGCCGTGCTTTTCTTACTCAGTGTGAGATTCATTTTGAGCTTCAGCCTTCGTTCCCTTCTGAGCGCTCTAAGATGGCGTTTGTCATTTCCCTGCTCTCTGGAAAGGCTAAGCAATGGGGCACTGCGGAGTGGCAGAATGGTTCGGTCACGTGTGCTTCTTCTTCTGCATTCTCCAAGGAGCTCATCAGGGTTTTTGATCCAGTTCTTCCTAGTCGTGAAGCTGCCAGAGGTTTACTCTCCATTAAACAGGGAGAGAGAAGCATCACATCTTACATCATTGACTTTCATTTATTGGCAGCAGACAGTTTTTGGAACGAGCATGCTAAAATGGATGCTTTTATGCAAGGTCTTAATGAGAACATCAAGGATGAACTGGCTACCCAGGACTACCCTGCCTCCCTTCACCAACTTGAGGACCTGGCAACCCGCATCGATTTGCAGCTCACAGAAAGTAGGAGGGAGAGGCTTCATAGGGGGGTTAAACCTTCTTCAGCTCACAGTCCTGTTCCCCACCTAGAACCCAAGGGTCTTCCACCCCCTTCTGATCACCGTTGTGACCCGGAGCTCATGCAGTTGTGTCGTTCAAAGATTTCTGCGGGGGAGCCTGATTGGCGAAGGAAGAATAACTTGTGTTTTTATTGTGGTGGACAGGGTCATGTTGCCTTCAATTGTCCGTTAAAAGACCAGGCTCAGTAGAGGTGAGAACTCTACTGAGCCGAAGTCAACTGTCTGTCTCCTCATGCTCATTTCCTGCAACCATTCAAGGGTCTTCTACTTCTCATCAGGTGTCGGTGTTCTTTGACTCAGGGGCGGACACAGAGTTTATGGATGAGTCGTTTGCCAGGGACCATGACATCAAGCTCTTTCCCACATCTGACACCCGTAATGTTCTGGCATTGGATGGTCATAGTATCAACAATTCACACTACAAAACGGAGGTAATAAGACTCACACTGGGAGGCAATCATCAGGACAAAGTCACATTCAGAATCATCAACTCACCTAAACTACCCATTGTTTTAGGGGCCTCCTGGTTACAAAAGCAGAACCCCCACATTGACTGGCAAGCCAAAGAGATATTGGGCTGGGCTAAGTCCTGCTCGGCCACTTGTCTGTCTTCTGCCTCTACAGATATTATTCCGGAGAATGGCATTGAGGAGACTACCCTGATCTGTCTAAGGTGCCGCCCGAATATCATGCATTTAAGGAGGTTTTCAACAAGTCCAGAGCCACGGCACTTCCACCCATAGACCCTATAACTGCGCCATTGAGCTCCTACCAGGCACTTCTCCCCCTAGGGGTCGATTGTATTCATTGTCAGGACCAGAGAACCAAGACATGAGGAAGTATGTTGATGAGTCACTAAAAGCTGGTATTATTAGATCTTCTTCTTCTCCAGCAGGGGCAGGCTTCTTCTTTGTGGGAAAGAAGGATGGTTTCTTGAGACCATGTATCGACCACAGGGGTTTAAACAACATCACCATCAAGAACCGATACCCTCTACCACTGATGAACACTGCTTTCGACCAGATTCAAGGTGTTAAGATCTTCTCTAAGTTGGATTTGAGAAACGCTTACCACCTTGTTCGTATCAAGGAGGGGGATGAATGGAAGACGGCATTTAACACTCTCACTGGTCACTATGAGTACTGTTTAATGCCTTTTGGTTTAACCAATGCCCCTGCAGTTTTTCAGGCATTGGTGAATGGTGTCCTGAGGGACATGGATGGACAGTTTGTTTTTGTTTACCTTGACGATATTCTGATTTATTCCCAGGATCTGGAAACTCTCAGAAGTCATGTTCGGACCGTTCTCCTCTGTCTTCTTCAAAATCATCTGTTTGTCAAAACTGAAAAGTGTGAGTTTCACACCACTACCACTTCATTCCTTGGATTCATCATTTCTCCAGAGCAAGTCATAGTGGACCCCTCCAAAGTCAAGGCGGTCTTGGAATGGCCTTCTCCTACAAACCCCAAATAGCTTCAAAGGGTTCTGGGGTTTGCTAATTTTTACAGACGATTCATCAGGAATTATAGCCTCGTAGCAGTCCCTCTTAATGCTCTCACATCGTCTAAGACAAGGTTTGTTTGAAACAAGACGGCAGAAAGAGCTTTTGTCAAGCTCAAAGGATTATTTACATCTGCTCCTGTTCTACGGTCCCCTAACCCCGATAAACAGTTCATTGTGGAGGTTGATGCCTCAAACACAGGGGTTGGAGCAGTCCTAAGCCAAAGAAATTCTGATGACCGTATTCACCCATGTGCCTTCTTTTCTAGGACTTTGTCCCAAGCAGAGTGCAATTATGATGTGGGGGACAGAACTGTTGGCAGTCAAGTTGGCTCTTGAGGAGTGGAGGCATTGGCTAGAGGGGGCTAAGTAATCGTTTCTTGTATGGACAGATCATAAGAACCTGGAGTACCTGAGATCAGCGAAGCGCCTTAATCCCAGGCAGGCAAGGTGGGCTTTATTTTTTGGAAGATTCAACTTCTCTATGTCTTTCAGACCTGGAGTCAAAAATGGCAAACCGGATGCCCTGTCCAGAATACAGGAATCCTCTGAGTCATAGGCCTCTGGGGAGGATGAATTTATTCTCCTGGAATCAGTGAGACTCTCTGTCACCGAGTTGGAGGGAGAGCTTAGAGATGCCACCAAAGACCTCCCTATCCCAACTTCATGCCCACCTGACCGGTGTTTTGTCCCGGAGCGCCTTGTACCCAAGGTACTTAATTCATGCCATAATTCACGTCTCTTCTGTCATCCTGGTATCAGTAGGACGTTGCAGATGGTCCAGACTCAGTTTTGGTGGCCATCTCTTGTCAAAGATGTCACAGATTACGTCACGGCCTGTACTCAATGTTCCCAAGCCAAGTCTTCTCTTTGCCCTCCTGCTGGACTCTTGCATCCCCTACCCATTCCTCCTCAACCCTGGTCACACATAGCCATGGACTTCGTCACAGGTTTGCCAGATTTTAATGGCTTCACAGTTCTGCTAACTGTCATCGACAGATTTTCAAAGATGGTTCACCTAGTTCCTCTCAAGAAGCTGCCTTCAGCCAAGGAAATGGGGGACATTCTGGCACGTGAGGTTTTTTGTCTTCATGGCATACCCACAGACATTGTCTCAGACAGAGGGCCCCAGTTTGTGTCACGTTTCTGGAAAGAGTTTTGTTCCTTGCTGGGAATTACTGTTAGTTTGTCTTCAGGATTTCACCCACAGTCTGATGGACAAACTGAGAGGGCCAACCAGGAGGTGGAGACCAAACTTCGCGCACTATGTGAGTCAGATGCAACTAAATGGTCTCAAAATTTACCCTGGGTTGAATATGCTGTCAACACCCTCCCGGCTAGTGCCATGGGGATATCCCCTTTCCAATTTGTGTTTGGTTTTCAGCCACCCTTGTTCACAGTCCAGGAGAAAGAAGCTGAGGTTCCTGCTGCTCAGGCCACGGCCCTAAGATGTCAGCACATCTGGAGGAAGGTAAGACGGTCTATGATCAAAATGTTGGAGCTGCAGACACGCACAGCAAATTGTCGGAGAATCCCTGCTCCAAGCTACCAGGTGGGACAGAAGGTTTGGCTGTCCACCAAGGACCTCCCGCTTCTGGTTGACTCCTGTAAGCTGGCACCTCGTTTTGTGGGACCCTTACCTATATCCAAGATCATCAATCCTGTGGCTGTTTGTTTATGTCTGCCTCGTGCCATGAAAGTTCACCCTACCTTCTACGTGTCCCGGATCAAGCCCTATGTGGTGTTCCGTCTCGGCCTGAGCCCGCCTGGCTCTCTAGTCTGCCTGGAATTATTGTCAAGAGGACAATCACAGCTCCCTGTGTTCCTGTCACAGCTTCAGCTGATTCCTCTGAGGATTTGGATCAGTCGGCAATCCGACTTCAGTCTGTTGGACGCTTCCTCATTAACGGTCTGGATCGCTTCCTCCTCTGGATTCTGTGCCTCATCCCCAGACTGAGAAGGTTAGTGGCTTTATCTAACTCCTTGCAAATCCTGAGTTTTATTCAGCCACTAACTAGTCTCTCTGTTCTCAGTGGTTCCTGGAAGCTGACTGCTGTTCTCCTGCTCTCTGATCCTGAGTTTCTGAATAAACCTTTTAACTTATCACTTTGCGTTTGGCTGAATTTGGGTTCTCTGTCTCTGGTCGTGATACACCCAAACACACAGCTGCGCATCATCGGTGATATCCCTGCTTTCATCCAGTGCGATGCTGAAACAGCAGCTGGTCACGTATGTCTCATCCAATATCCTCCATCCGTCTCATTATTGTTGAGTCAGACAGTTGTAATGCTTTTATTTGTTTAAGAATTGCGTCCTTGTTGTTAAAGTCTGCAAACATGATTTCTGCTGAGGCTAAAAAGCAGTCTTTCACTATCTCAGTCAGAGAATGGCTTTTTAGCTCTAGCCAAAATCCATGCAATCTGGAGGAAATAATTTCCACATTACGTTCTGGCAATCTTGTCTTCGAGCCGCCACCGTCACAAAGAAACCACGCCCAAGTAACACGGACAACAGCAGAGGTAAGGGAGCCACGCCTCTCTCCGCCTGAGATGTTCAGGGGAGACTCAGACCAATGTCGAGCTTTTTTAACTCAGTGTGAAATTCATTTTGAGCTTCAGCCGTCATCCTTTCCCACTGAACGTTCCAAGGTGGCGTTTGTTATATCTCTGCTGGCAGGAAAGGCAAAACAGTGGGGAACTGCTGAATGGCATAACGGGTCTGCATCTTGTAATCTATATTAAACTTTTTCCAAGGAACTCATTCGGGTTTTTGACCCGGTCATTCCAATTCGTGAGGCCGCAAGAGGATTATTGTCTCTCAAACAGGGTGATCAACCTGTCTCGACCTATATAATTGACTTTCATTTGTTGGCCGCAGAGAGTCGTTGGAATGAGGCAGCACAAATGGATGCATTCATGAAAGGATTAAACGAAGACATCAAGGATGAGCTAGCGACCCGTGACTATCCTTCTTCCCTGAAACAACTCGAGGATTTGGTTGCTCGCATTGATATTCGGCTGGCAGAGAGAAGGAAGGAGAAGCGCCATGAGAAGGGTCGCTCATCATTAACTCAGGTTTCTGCACACCGGTATGAGAGAAGGAGTCGGTCACCTCTCACTGAGGAAAATGATAATTGTGAGCCCATGCAATTGGGCAGAACCAAGATTACCCCTGAGGAGAAAGATCGTCGGAGAAGATTCAAGCTCTGTTTTTATTGTGGAGAGAAGGGACATTTAGCACTCAGGTGTCCACTAAAAGGACAGGCTCAGCAGAGGAAGGGAGGTCTCTACTAAGCCGAAGTCAACTATCTGCCTCCTCCTTCTTGTTTCCTGCTCATTTTCAAATCCCTTCTTTGTCTCTCCAGGGGGCCGTGTTTATTGATTCAGGAGCAGATCCTGAATTCATGGACGAAACATTTGTAAATAAGAACGGCATAAAACTTATTCCGTCAGCTGACACAAGAAACGTGCTAGCTTTGGATGGTCATAACATGAACAATTCACATCTCAGGACGGAGGAGATTACCTTAACAGTTGGAGGTAATCATCAAGAAAAAGTGACTTTCATGATCATTAATTCACCTGAACGTCCTGTAGTCCTAGGGGCCTCCTGGTTGCAGAAACACAATCCTCACATTGACTGGAAGAAAATAGAAGTTCTGGGTTGGTCTGAGTCATGTTCCGCTGACTGTCTTTTGTCTGCTGCTACGGAGGTCAGTGTGGAGAATGAGGTTGAGGAGACTTATCTGGATTTATCCAAGGTACCACAAGAATACCATGATTTTAAAGGAGGTTTTTAATAAAATCAAGGCCACAGTTCAGCCACCCCATAGACCTTATAATTGTGCTATTGATTTGCTTCCTGGCACATCACCCCCTAAATGCAGAACCTATTCATTGTCTGGTCCAGAGCACAGGGCCATGAAGAGTTATGTTGATGAGGCATTAAAGGCAGGGCACATTCAACCCTCTTCCTCTCCTGCAGGTGCTGGTTTCTTTTTTGTTGGGAAGAAGGATGGTTCATTGAGACCATGCATTGATTATAGAGGCCTTAATGAGATAACAGTTAAAAATAGATATCCCTTACCACTCATGAACACAGCTTTTGATCAGATCCAGGGAGCCAAGATATTTTCTAAGCTGGATCTAAGGAATGCATATCATCTGGTCCAAATCAGAGAAGGAGATGAGTGGAAAACGGCTTTCAACACGCCTACGGGCCATTATGAATACAAGGTCGTGCCATTTGGACTTACTAACGCTTCTGCAGTTTTTCAGTCATTGGTCAATGACATTCTAAGAGATGTGGTGGGTCAATTCATATTTATTTATCTTGATGACATACTGATTTATTCTCAAGATCTGGAAACCCACAGAAAACATGTCAGAGCTGTTCTCCTGCGTCTTCTCCAAAACCAGTTGTTTGTCAAGGCAGAGAAATGTGAGTTTCACATAACTACCACTTCTTTTTTGGGCTTCATCATTTCCCCAGATCAAGTGCTTGTCGACCCCTCCAAAATTAAGGCCGTATTGGAATGGCCTGTTCCAACTGATCGCAAGCAGCTTCAAAGATTTCTGGGCTTCACAAACTTCTATAGGAGGTTTATTAGAAATTACAGCCTGGTTGCTACTCCCGTAAACGGTCTTACCTCTTCAAAGGTGAAATATGTGTGGAATAAGGATGCAGAGAAGGCCTTCAATAGGTTAAAGGAACTCTTCACGTCAACTCCAGTGTTACGGTCTCCTGACCCAGAGAGACAGTTTATCGTGGAGGTGTATGCCTCAAGCACTGGGGTCGGAGCCGTATTAAGCCAAAGAGGTGAGGATGATCGTGTTCACCCATGTGCCTTCTTTTCAAGGACTCTGTCACAGGTTGAGCGGAATTACGATATGGGAGACAGAGAGTTATTGGCTGTCAAGTTGGCGTTGACAGAGTGGAGACATTGGCTGGAGGGGACTAAGGAGCCGTTTATGGTGTGGACTGACCATAAGAACCTGGAGTACCTGAAATCAGCAAACCAGCTAAACCCCAGACAGGCTAGGTAGGCTTTGTTTTTTGGTTGTTTTAATTTCTCCCTATCTTACAGGCCAGGGAGTAAAAATGGCAAACCTGACATCCTATCCCGGATTCAAGATCCTGAAGAATCTCAGTCTGCGGGTGAAGAGGAGTTTATCCTTCCTGAAACCGTCAGGTTGTCTGTGTCCCGAGTGGAGGTGGAAAGGGAGGTCCAGGAAGCCATTAGAGATCTGCCTATCCCACCATCATGTCCACCTGACCGCTGTTTTGTCCCTGAACGCCTTGTGCCTAAGGTACTGGAGTCTTGTCATTGCTCTTGTTTAGCTTGTCATCCAGGAATCAGCAGAACCATTCAGACAGTTCAAACTCATTTTTGGTGGCCATCGCTGGTCAAGGATGTAAAAGACTTTGTTGCTGAATGCACTCAATGTTGTCGAGCCAAGCCTTCTCGTCGCCCCCCTGCGGGGTTGTTGCACCCTTTGCCAATTCCCCCTCATCCGTGGTCACATATTGCGATGGATTTTGTGACAGGTCTACCGGTTTCTAATGGTCACTCTGTACTACTAACCATAATTGACAGATTTTCAAAGATTGTTCATCTGGTGCCGTTGGAGAAGCTTCCATCTGCTAAGGAGATGGGTGAGATATTGACCCGAGAAGTTTTCAGGCTCCATGGAATCCCAAATGACATTATTTCCAATAGAGGACCCCAATTTGTGTCATGTTTCTGGAAGGAGTTTTGTTCTTTGTTGGGAATTTCTGTTAGTCTTTCCTCAGGGTTTCATCCTCAGTCTGATGGCCAAACCGAGAGAGCCAACCAAGAAGCTGAAACCAAACTTCGTATCTTATGTGAGTCGGACCCGACCAAGTGGTCACAAAATTTGCCCTGAGTTGAATACGCCATGAACTGTATGCAATCAAGTGCCACTGGTTTGTCCCCTTTTCATGTTGTGCTTGGTTTCCAGCCACCCATGTTTTCAGTTCAGGAGAGAGAAGCTAATGTTCCGTCTGCCCAAGCGGCTGCCCTAAGGTGCCAAAGAATATGGAGAAAGGTCAGGAGGTCGATGATCAGAATGTCACTGGTTCAGTCAAGAACAGCCAACCGGAGACGGATCCCTTCGTGGAGCCCCGACTTGGGTTGTCGACCTTGTTTCCTGCATCTGGTTTATGCCTCTGCCTGCCCCTTGCCTGACACCTCTTGTTCCGATCGTTGACCCTGTTTCTGTCCTTGGATTATTGAGCCTGGAGTCACTTCTTACCTGTGCTGTGGAGATCACTGCCTGCCACCCACTGAGGTTTCCCCTCTGGGTTTCAAGTTCCACTCAAGACAAAAGCAGGTTAGTGACTTTTCTGATCCCTGCAAAATCTGGAGAGACTACAAGTCACTAATCACTCTTTCTGCCTCAGTGATTCCTGGAAGCTGTGAGGAGTGTTACCTGTGTGATGATTTCCTGTGGTTGAATAAACCTTTTAAACTTTCAGGACTGTGTCTGGCTGAATCTTGGGTCCGCCTTTTTCTGATTCATAGCAGTTTTGCTATTCCTGAAGCGATTTGGTAAGCTGTGTTATTTTTCTCTTTCTGAGTTTGCTGCCGGATGGATAACTTTCATTCAATTTTTGAAATGGTGCTCTAAGTTACTTCGTTTGAAACCAGCACGGGTTTGTTTGCATATTAAGCACAGTGGATTCTTGCCATGAAGAACAAATAAAAATTGGTCTGTCCATTTGTCCTGAAATTTTCTGTGCTCGTCCAGTATTCTACGTACTTTTCGCTTTTTATTGTGGATGTGCACCTGGCTGCTCGTCCCCTCTCCTGTCATCTTCGTGTTGAATTTAATCTTCTTCATCCTCTGAATTGTTATCTTCTGTGTTCTTTACAACACTGTGGCTCTGTCCATCTGTTTTGTCCCTTTTTTATTAGAAATCGATGCATTTTGCCCATGAAACCATAATGATGTTAAACGCTGCTGAGGATGTGTGCTGGTTTCACATCAGTCATCAAGCATGGCAGTTATGTGAACATGTCGTTAAGAAGCTACGAAGAAAATTTATTGATTTTGCTGTGTTATAGTTATATAGGATTATGAGCTGCGAGTAGCAAGATCAAGCATGATGAGCCGCGCAGAGTATCAGGGAACTAGAACATGCAAACTTCCAGCAGAATGGACCACATTCTGGTGTTTGACCACAGGACCTTTTTGCTGCAAGGCAACAGTGTGAACAACTGCACCACCCTGCAGTGATATGTCATATTATTTTAGCAGAAATATGAATGAACTCTTTCTTTTCAATAACAGCAATTAATTAAATTGCTTTAAATTCTGAGGTGAGGTATTTTAAGGATGTCACATCCTGAGAATCTTACATGGAGCTGTGCATTTCCTGCTAATTGCTGCAGAGACCAGAGGTAGGAAACAAGTGTGAAGGTTTTCAGGCCAACAAGCTCAAAAACTATTGAGACAATGATATGCACATTAAGTCAGACTCTGTAAAATGTGGATATTTATCTATATAGCTCGGTTGTTATCTGTCTGTCTACCTAGGCGTCTAGGTTGATAGCTGGAAACAATCATAAAAAATTAGGCCAACCTCTGAACGTCTGAGTTTTTATTCATATCTGGATTTTTTATATCAATATTGACAATACTGGTTTGTCATTGTTTGGCAATGGTTTGCTGTAGCAGGACCCAGCCAGTCCAGCATGAGGTCTACTGTGTATCAGAGGGTGGTTGAAGAAAATTTGGGACATGTAGAAAAATGAAAGCTGAAGATGAACTGGACCATGCAAAAATGAAAATGGCTCAAAACATACCAGCAGATCCACCAAAGACTGACTAAAATTAAGAAATTGAAAGTTCTTGGTCTAGTCAAAGCCCAGATCTGGATCTCATTGAGATGCTGTGGGGTTATTTCAGTTTAAAGGTTAACCCCAGCTAAGTTTTCTCAGCTAGAAAGTATATTTGTGTTTATGTTCTTTGTTTAAGGAGTAAAACAGTGTAGATATTTGTTGTTTAAGTACAAGATAATTGAACTAGACATTGATATGAGAATGTTCCTTAATTAAGAACTGAATATTTAATAATATGTCCTAATAGTTTTGCATAAGTTTAGCTAGCTCGATAACTTAGTTAATAGTTATCTAGCAAACAGACAGCTAGCTGCTCATCCAGTACAGCGAATCTTAAGCTCGAAGTTTTTGAAAATTACCTTTCACTTGCCACCACGCCGCCTGCAATGGACTGGCGACCGGTCCAGAGTGGACCCCTCCTCTCACCCGTAGACTGCTGGAGATGGGCACCAGCTCCTACGTGACCCAGTATGGAAGAAGCCGGTATAGAAAATGGATGGATGGACTTTTCACTTATTCCTGGTTGTATTTATTGAAGCAGGAGTTTCCTCTAAATATTTTTAAGCGGTAACTTGGATGACCTTTTCATAAACTGTTTGAGAACTTTTTAAATCTTTGGCTTTTTCAGGATTAAAATGAAATATCACTCCTTACATCCATATTGAGTCAGACGTGACATTTTATAGTTAGTGAAAATAAGGAAAGGCGGAATACTGATCCAGTCTGACTCAACACATGTCAGCCGTTACAACTGATGATTGGCTGCTCATTTCCTTATGTTCAACTTTTTACTGGTTCTTCTTCAGTTCCACTGAGGTTTCTGACCCTGATTCATCAAATGTGAAGGTCTGATGGAGCGTTGCGTCATCTGAACAAAGAACAAGAGGAAGTCCTGAATGCAGACTCACTGGAGGCAGGATCAGGAACAAGCAAACTAACAACTAAATGGATGTTCTGCATGCAGCAACTCTGTTCTGCATATTTATGCTGTTATTACAGCTGCAAGCAGCTCATTCAACAGAGTATGTAACATTCTATTTATAATTTTGGAATAGTGTTGGCGAATGCGTGCTGTACTCCGAAAGAGACCACGCTCTCTACGTGCCCAAACTGGGACTCCCACAATAATAAACCCCTAAGGGTGTATTCACACCTGCCACTGTTGGCCCGCTTTAAACGGACCAGAGTTCGTTTCCCTCTCTTGGTCCGGACCTTTTGTGAAGTGAGCAGGTAACACATGAAGAAGAGAGAAGCCTTAACACCTGGCTGAAGAAACCATGGTGTAGAAATACTGAGGGCTGGTTAGTGAGTGGAAGTAGGTGACCTGATTAAGAAAAGGAGACAGCTGGGAAGTAAGGAGCTCGTTATAAGTGCAACTGATGATACCTGGTTATAGAGGACTGATGAATTCAGCGCCTGTAGTGAAAGGTAATTCAAATATATTTTAAACAGAAAACAATAAATAATAGAAATAGAAGAAAAGCAATGAAAGCATCTTTGTTCCTGGACAGGACATTTCTGAGGACATTCTTGCATGTTAGTCCCAGTTTCATCCTAATGTTTCCATCTGTTTCACAGTGATTGGCATGGACCTTCACTGAATATCTATCTCAACACAAGCAAACAAAGTATGTTTGTGTTTATTCACCAGAGCCAGATGTTTTCCCAGCACTGAAATAATGCAGGAGTGACAGGTCTGTCGTTGATTATCTGTTCTCATTCTGTAGCCCAGCCTTAAAGCAAACTCTGCTTTATCATCTACAGTACTTCAGTCAAATGAACATCTTGCAATACTGAAAGAGACTTCCAAGTGGACTGGTCTAAGGCTCGGTTATTGGTGTTGGTTCTCTGACCCAGAGAACTTTTATATTTAGCCTTTGGGATTAAAGGATTTAATTTGGCTGCAGCATTGAACTGGGTAAACTATAGGCTAAAATCACATGAAAAGCTAAAGTATAGGACAGAATATGAAAATTAACTTAATGAATGATGTATTTATAACATATGTTGCTCTGTGCATCACTGAGATTATAGGAATGTAGTTTATTTTGATGTAAAACCTTTCTCTGATTTCTCAGCAGCAAGCTAGCATCATCAGCAGGTTATTGACCCAGAAACAGATCCTCTAGAAGTTGGCCATGAATGCTCACGAATGATACTGTTATATTATAGCTTAGCCGTACGGTAGCTCTGTGGTTTTCATGCAACAGCATCGTCTGTTTGCTCCGAAGCACTGAATCAGATCATCAGCCTTATCTACAGCCTTGTTTTCCCAAACATTGTTCATCTCATTATCATCACCATATGCTGCTAGCTTTTTCTTCACTCATTAGTGCATTGTGCTCTCATTTGGGAAGAGACGAAGAGCGCTCGAGGAGGGGTGGGTGGTATGAAGGAGGGATCACCTGGAGATGTAGAGAGCCATGCCACAGAGAAACGTGTCGCCAGCTCTTATTGAGATCCTGATCACGTATCCGCGAGAGATTCCCATGAGGACTGACCATTAAACAGATAGTAGCGCGATGCAGAGAAGCTGTAGTATTGAAAAATCCATCATGGGGAATAGTGGAAGGAAATGATAGCGCACTCAACAGCCTATCTACCCATAATTGTTCCTCTCTGAGCCTTTGAAAACGTAATCACTTCCGTTGCATCGCTTTATGTTTGAGCGTTCAGTCTTAGCTTCCAGATCTGGAAGTTCAATCAGTTTCTGCTGATCTTCTCCTTTTATTCAACATGTTGCTGGAAGGATTAAACAGCTGAGTCTCTGTTCAGATGTTTTATATTAGAACATTATGATCCAATATCATTGTTAGCCGCTTAATATTTAGCAATAAATCATATGATAGCTGTTTAAACAAGACATGGCTGGCTCTAAATGCCAATCCATTGGTACATAAGTGCATAAAATGCAACATCACACAGTCAGATAATCAGAAGTCTTCCACCCTGCTGTGCAATGACAGGTGTGGGAGAACACCAGGTAGAAAACAGAAGTAGTCAGGAAAGAGAGAGAGAGCTGAGTAACCTTTAATAACTGCCCATTTTAAATCAACAAGAAATCTAACACTTAATTAGCCTCGTGTTTTACTGCGCAGAGCACAACACTTTAATAAGCTTTAATTAAGGTATTAGTAACATGACAGGAAACCAATTGGAAGGGGTGTAAAGGTCTCCGAGTGGTGGACGTGGACCCTTATGGGATCTCTGCAAATACCAAAGCAGGTAGCAGATCTGTTTTGAATATAGTTTGCTTGCTGTGTTAAACTGCTGATTAATTACAGTAAACTGTCGAAGCACAGCAACTCCTGGCCTCGCATTTGTGACTGTATAATAAAATAAAACTGTTTTTAGGTGCACCTCTTTTGCTGTAGGCTTTGGAACTTTCTACACAAGTCATTGTATAAAGAGATTAAAAAACCCATGCAAAGATTAACAATGTGGCTTTTAGAGAGCCTTGCCGAAGTATTCACACCCCTTCCACTTCTAAATTCACTTTATAACTACAAACTTCAATGTTCTTTATTGGGACTTTACTTCTCAGATCAAAACAAAATAGAATTTTGTTTATTTTTTTTATTTAAGTGTGTCATGCACATGCATTCACCACCTTAACTCTAATAGGACCAAATAAAGTACAACTGCCTTGAAAAATCTCATAAATTGAGTCTAATTAATCCCAGTATGAATACTTTTAGAGTGTAAGAGCAGAGTTTAGTGGCAAAGGTCAGCATCTTGCTCTGAAGTTAAAAGAGTTTGTTTTTTATCAAAGAAAAATTCCCACAGAAATGGTTTAGATCAGAGTTTATTTATGTGTTAGAATGGCCTAGTCAAAGTCCAGATTGAAAATCAACTGATGTCTGTGGCAACACTTGAAAGTTCTCCAAGTCTCCATTCAATCTGACAGAGCTTGAGCTGTTTTTCGAAGGAAAATGAGTAAAAATGTTGATCTCTAGATGTGCAAAGCTGGTAGAGACAAACTCTAACAAGATGAACATCACCGTACTTTGTAGCATGTGATTCTACAAAGTACTGACTGAAATGTAATCCACACTTTTCAGTTTTTCATTTGAAGAACATTTGGAAACCCTTTTTGAATTATTTTTAACATGCTTTACTTTGTCTGCCACATAAAACCCCAATAAAATATATTTACTCCAAATATCTTGACAAAAATCCTTGAGATTTCCTAAATATCAGCAGCCAGGTTTCTGCCTCAGTTCTGGCCCAGAGCTTTGGGCTACAGACTGGCTGTTCCTCCCTGTGACAGTACCCATCCATCACCGAGCCACAGATGGAGAGAGACCAAATTCCACAAACGAGGAACAAATACCTGCTCCACTAAAGCATATGACTGACAAAGGGGAGCCCTAATTCATCATGATGATGATTTTCCTGACAATCAGCTGCTGCAGAAGGATTATTTCTAAAGTTGTGCCACAAAAAGCAACTTCATCCACAGTTATTGTGTTTTTGTGTTTGACTTCCTCTGTTTCTGTCTTGAATTCCTTTGCTACAAAACCTCATTAGAATCTTCCTGATCTTCTTGCAAGATGCAACCACTAAAGAACCAACCTTGACCTACTTGGCTGCAGTGTTTCTCCTATCATCCTTTGTCATGAGTCAGCAGGACTGACGTCCATCAACTGAGGGCAACATGCTGCTAGAGGCTGAGCAAGCCAAGCAGAGTCAGACAGATCAGGAGGAAAGCAACACAGGATGGTGATGATAACGATGTGTCTGTCCATGGCATGGGGGGATGCTGACACCTCTGACAACATGTCAGGAGGGCTGACCCAGATACCACCATGGAAAGTCAGGAAGGATGAAAACCTGTCAGGTGGGGTGGTACTCACAGGAAGATATTAGTGATTAATATTAAAGCATATTCCATTACGTTTGGGTTTGATCATAACTGTAGATTATCTGTTGTAGGTCAGTTTCCTGTCAAAACAAGTAAACACTGCTGCTGTCCACAGTTAAAAAATAAGCTTGGTGCTGTTGTTGTGGTTCTCCTTGCTTTGGGTTTGGATCTGGGATACAAGCACAGAACAATGGAGCAGGTGGGGGAACAAACTTCTGTTTCTGCTTCCCAAACGTTGAGATCCAAAGGAATCTGATCTTTCCATGAAAGTCCAACTAATTTACAAAGTCTCTGACTGGCAGGCAAAAAATGAGTCATTTCTATTGATTTCCTCCTTCACATCTGAGTTGGTTCGATCCAATTCACCCTTTTAAGCCAAAGTCTGATTATGGAATAAAAGTCTCTTGGTCTCGGTGTCGGGACTTTTACAGACATGGATAGGAAAGGTCACATGAAGAGAATCTGAATCTCATAATAATCTTGCATCTCTAATACTCATCATAAATAAGCTGAAATATGGTAGAAAACGTTGCAGTCATTGCAGATGTAGGCTGGAGGCCACAAAGCCCCCTGCCAGAAGCATGCTAACACACAGGTGTCTGCTGGGACTATTCTTTAACTAAACTTAGCTGCAAGCTCCTTCAATGGGCTTATTAAATGAAGCAGATAGGTTAACTTAGGTTTGAGAGCAGAGCCATGCCAAGCCACACCTCTAATTACCCTGCAGTCTACTTACAGGTCCTTCTCAAAATATTAGCATATTGTGATAAAGTTAATTATTTTCCATAATGTCATGATGAAAATTTAACATTAATATATTTTAGATTCATTGCACACTAACTGAAATATTTCAGGTCTTTTATTGTCTTAATACAGATGATTTTGGCATACAGCTCATGAAAACCCAAAATTCCTATCTCACAAAATTAGCATATCATTAAAAGGGTCTCTAAACGAGCTATGAACCTAATCATCTGAATCAACGAGTTAACTCTAAACACCTGCAAAAGATTCCTGAGGCCTTTAAAACTCCCAGCCTGGTTCATCACTCAAAACCCCAATCATGGGTAAGACTGCCGACCTGACTGCTGTCCAGAAGGCCACTATTGACACCCTCAAGCAAGAGGGTAAGACACAGAAAGACATTTCTGAACGAATAGGCTGTTCCCAGAGTGCTGTATCAAGGCACCTCAGTGGGAAGTCTGTGGGAAGGAAAAAGTGTGGCAGAAAACGCTGCACAACGAGAAGAGGTGACCGGACCCTGAGGAAGATTGTGGAGAAGGGCCGATTCCAGACCTTGGGGGACCTGCGGAAGCAGTGGACTGAGTCTGGAGTAGAAACATCCAGAGCCACCGTGCACAGGCGTGTGCAGGAAATGGGCTACAGGTGCCGCATTCCCCAGGTCAAGCCACTTTTGAACCAGAAACAGCGGCAGAAGCACCTGACCTGGGCTACAGAGAAGCAGCACTGGACTGTTGCTCAGTGGTCCAAAGTACTTTTTTCGGATGAAAGCAAATTCTGCATGTCATTCAGAAATCAAGGTGCCAGAGTCTGGAGGAAGACTGGGGAGAAGGAAATGCCAAAATGCCAGAAGTCCAGTGTCAAGTACCCACAGTCAGTGATGGTCTGGGGTGCCGTGTCAGCTGCTGGTGTTGGTCCACTGTGTTTTATCAAGGGCAGGGTCAATGCAGCTAGCTATCAGGAGATTTTGGAGCACTTCATGCTTCCATCTGCTGAAAAGCTTTATGGAGATGAAGATTTCATTTTTCAGCACGACCTGGCACCTGCTCACAGTGCCAAAACCACTGGTAAATGGTTTACTGACCATGGTGTCACTGTGCTCAATTGGCCTGCCAACTCTCCTGACCTGAACCCCATAGAGAATCTGTGGGATATTGTGAAGAGAACGTTGAGAGACTCAAGACCCAACACTCTGGATGAGTTAAAGGCCGCTATCGAAGCATCCTGGGCCTCCATAAGACCTCAGCAGTGCCACAGGCTGATTGCCTCCATGCCACGCTGCATTGAAGCAGTCATTTCTGCAAAAGGATTCCCGACCAAGTATTGAGTGCATAACTGTACATGATTATTTGAAGGTTGACGTTGTTTGTATTAAAAACACTTTTCTTTTATTGGTCGGATGAAATATGCTAATTTTGTGAGATAGGAATTTTGTGTTTTCATGAGCTGTATGCCAAAATCATCCGTATTAAGACAATAAAAGACCTGAAATATTTCAGTTAGTGTGCAATGAATCTAAAATATATGAATATTAAATTTTCATCATTACATTATAGAAAATAATGAACTTTATCACAATATGCTAATTTTTTGAGAAGGACCTGTATACCCAGTTCACCCATACCTCACAGTCTGTCACGTTCTTTTGACCCCACCCATCCTCCCTTGCCTTTAACCCCTTCTCACCTCATCCCTCTTCCTCCCCGTTGTCCCATTACCCTCATCCCTACTACCTCATCCTCACTCCCAGTTCATCCATCCCCTCAACCCCTTCCTTCAAATAAACCTTAATAAGTGTGATGTGCATATGTAATTACCCCCCAGTCTGGTACGTCTAAATAACATTCAGGCGTAATTAGTAAATACAATCTCGCAGTGTGTAATTTAATCTCAAAAGAAACTCATCCTTTTATGTGAAGCCCTCAGTTGTTTGTTGGAGAACATTATAAAACAAGCAGCATCAGGAAGACTAGAAAATACACCGAGCAAGAGGAGAAGATTAAAGCAGGGTTATTTTGCACAACAATATCCCAACCTTTGAACATCTCAGAGCACTGTTCAACGGAAAGAGGAGAAAACAACTGCATATGTAAGACAAGGCCATGCACCTAAACCAGGGGTTGACAACTCTGGTGCTCAAGAGCCGCTGCTCTACAGCTTTGAGATGAATCTCTGTTCCAACACACCTGAATCAAATGAATGTCTCATTACCAGGTCTCTGCAGAACCTGATGGCATGCTGTGGAAGCAATACTGCCATTTGATTTAAAGGTGCTGGAGCAGGATTGCCTCTAAAGCTGCAGAACAGTGGGTCTTCAGGACTGGAGTTGGAGATCCCAGACCTAAACTGACATCCTGATCAAGAAGAGAATTATTCAGATAAAAAAAACAAAATGTGTCAAAGTATCAAAATGGTTTTAAAACCAACTTTCCAGGCTGCTCTTCCTACCACTTAACTTTCTTCCAATGAGAGATCAGAGAAAGTATCAGTGACTGGAGTTGCCTTTGGCATCTTGCAACAAAAACCCCTGTCCATTCACCACCTGTTGCTGTACACTGGTGGTCAGCTGGCTGAAAGACTGCGTCAACACTTCCTCTTCACTTACAAGACAGAAATATTTAAATATTTCTAAAACTAATAGCTAAAGGAGCAACATCCATCACTCCTATTAAGGTTTTTCAAGCTAAAATTGACTAGTTGTGAATGCAGGGTGGCTACCAGACCAGACAACCCAACTAATAAGCAGCTACTATCTTTTGTATCCTATAAAGTGCAGAACTGCAAACAAAAGTAAAACTCTTGGTGTAAAATTCATGTTAACCTGAGGGCTATAATACAGTTTTTTTTTTACTCCATATTTTTGCTGAAGTCTGTGTATCATCCTGAAAATAAAAAGAAATGTCAAAGAGAACATTGTGTTGTGGATGTGTTAGAGGACAGATCTTATTCTGCTGGTTTAGAACTCAGTAAGCTTTTGTAATGATCCGTAATTAATTAATGAGTAGGTCTACCTTTAATTAGGATTCTAATCTCGAACTGCACCCTTTTGTTTTTATTCCTTGCAATTACTACATGTCTTGGACCTTGAAGTATTAGAAGTAGTGAGCAGCTCCAGCAGATGATCCTGAAGCTTCTCAAACCAAAGGATTCATAGTGGATTCTGTTTCAGTATTGAATGGATAACATCTCCCAAACTCTGGTTCTGGCTGGATTACAGAGCCTGGTGTCATCAAAAGGGGCGCCTTTTCCAGCTCTAAGTTCTGTAACAGGACGGGTTGCTGATGGGAACTGATAACGGAACCACAGGATCACCAAGTTCTGCCCGAACAATCAAAGCCTGTTTAAGATGTGTTCATTTTCATCAATATGAACCTGGCAGACAAGATCCAGCTAATGCAGCATCTTCTTTGTTCTGTTAAACATTCAGGTCCAAATCACAATATAGGAACCACCATGACGTCAAGAAGCTGTACCACTAAACCAACAACCTTCAGGCCTCAGAGGGACCTCCCCTGGAAGGCAGAACAGCTGTTGGAGCCGAGGCTCACAATCCCTCTAGTGGAACCAAGGAAGAAGCTGAGGGAACCTGGAGCAGAAGCCCAAGCTGGTACTGACAAAGTAAACAGTTTTCTAATGCTAAGGTGAGAACTCTCCTTTCCTGTTCTCTTATCATGGCGGTTCAGACCCAAAGCTCGTCCTCCGTGGATCCTTTCTCCCTCATGTTGAAGCAAAGAAAGTCAGACTATGCAGGAAACCTTCAGAGATTCAGTGAGAGACATCCAGCGACTCTTGATAAAACTAGACTGTAATCAATATTTTGGATGTTTTATTTGCTAGTTTTTTATTATTTGTTTCTATTAGGTTTTGTCTTTATTTCATCCATTTTTTCATGCGATCCTTAATGGGTTCATTCCTGGTTCATTAGTAATGAATATTGTGATTCTGCTAATAATTCTATTATATTGATAAATTAAAATATTTTAACCCTTCAGACTGATAGAGACAAGACTGGTGAGCTTTAATATCATTTAAGGAGCAATTTCTTATCATTATAACTGTAAAAAAATATTCCCTTATTTTTGCAGAAGTGAGAATCCTTTTTGCTTTTCTGTGTTAAACTAGAGCAATTATATCACGTCATACAGTTTTGTCTTTAAAACGTTCTGTATGTACATTATCCTAGAATACAAACAGTTTTTAAAATGTGTAAAATTTAACAGGAATCAGCTCAACTACAGTCATGGACTGTAAACAAGTTTAATACCTGCTCTTTAATTAGCTTTACTTTTGCTCTAAAGACAATAACGGTTTTATTGACAAATCAAATTTAACCTTTAATCCAGCAGAAGATTAGAAGGTAAGATTTGTATTACTGGATGTGTTTAATGAAATCGAGCCTCTGACCCACAGCGTGCTTCTGTGAATAGAAGCTTTATGAGTTGAAAGCTTCGGCCCGCTGGGTCTGGGCAGGTTAAAGCATCAGAGCACAGTTGTGAGGGGCTTTACGAAGACGAGGCATTATCCCCCCGCAGCCAGCCGGCAGCAGGAGGGAAAGGAGAAATTCAGAACAATAACTCTTAAATTCAGATAAAAGGTTAAATTTGAGCACTTAGTGCTTAAGCTACATGCAGTTCATACAACATTGCAGTGCTCTAATCAATAACCACTCTGCTTCTGCCAGACGCTTTTTTATGTCTGATGAACAAAAGAAGGGTTTCTTGGTGAAGGTCTTGTGAGGCAACATAACACAGAATTGGTTCAACGAGCAGCTGCTCAATAACATGATCCTCAGATGCAATTTGTTTATGTTTAGCTTCCAGACTCATAAATTTCTGACATTTAGAGCTGCCCACAACAAGGCTGCTCCCATCACTGTCATGTTGGTCCTGCAAAAAGCCAACATATCAGTGTAATTTAGGCCGTCCTGCTCCTCACTGCATGCTGAATTTCTCTCTCTTTTTCCATTTTTAAAGCAGAAAACTCACCTTCTGTTTGCACTTGAGGGTCATTTGAAAGTCTGAAGTGAATGTGCTTCTTCTTTCTGAAAGTGGTGTTAGTTACCAGGGAATGAAAGGGCTTTGCAAGGTCAGATGGAGACACTTCCCCTCTGCCACATGTTTGTCTAAAATCACCATTGGTAGCAAACCCTCTGTCCTCCATGGCCTGTTTGTGTGTCTACCTGTTTTAACCTCTGCAGCTCATCTACTCTATCATAGCCACTCTCTCTCTTAGTCCATCTGCTGTCAGAAGCATCCAGAGGATATCTAAGGTTATTTTTCCTTTTTTCCGTGTAAAGCAGAAAGAAGGTCAGCGTGACGTTTTGCATCACTGTGGACTAATAATCAAATTTAAGAGGTTGGGTCTGTTTTATGTGGCTGTCAGTATGTGACTGTCTCTGGTAAATTAAGTGCACACTGTTATTATTTTCCACAGATATAAAGGTGTGTGCATTAAGAGTGACATCTTGTTGAATTAATCTTTGAGACTCTTATTTTGAAGTACAAAAGGAAGTGGTTCTGGAGGCGTGGATCTGGTTTGTTAACAGGTCTGACTATTAAAGACTAGCAGGCTAGCCAACATCATTTGGCACAAAAAGGAAGGGTTTTCAATGTTTTTTTTTTTACTTCAGAATTAGACTAAAAACTGCAGTATCCACCTTCTTCCAGCTGTTGTTGCTGTAGGATTAGTTGCATTTGCATCTTCTGGCAACAAAGTAGAAGCTGTAGTACATTGGTTTGTTTGGTAGCTAATTGTAAGTAGTCAGCTGTATTTTTCAACTAACTGGTTTGTAGTTTACATAAATTTATTATTTTTTGTCTTCACTTAAACGTCAAAACAGTCAAATACACAATTAATGAGCTCTTAATGATGAAAATCATAGAAACCACAGAAAACGGCAGATTTACCTAAATTATATTTTCCCCTTTGTTATTTATCCATAGTAGCCGAGTTGATGAAGTTAGCTAAAAATGCTGGTAAATGTAAACAGTCCATCTCTTCAGGTAATCCTCCTGACCTTTGAAAGATGAAGGTGTTGCTGTGATCATATTATCATGTTTATGATGATTTTCCAGCATGTTTTAATGTTTATTTGCTCTGCAAGAGACAGTTTAAATGTATAGAAATATTTGCTTCAATAAGATATTCAGCCTGGTACAGGAGACACAGGCGGTAGCGTCCAGGAAGCTAAAAGTCACCAAGAGTGTTGGATGCAATAATACTGCAATCTAGTTAAGGGTTTATTATGAAATATATATTTTTATAATAATTAGGTTCAGCCAATGATCCGGTCCACACTATTTAAAACCATAACTGTTTCTATAAAACAAAAAATTCAGAGATTCTCTGAAACTGATAAAATCCTGTCTTGTTCTTGTGAACCCAATATGGGGACTTGTGGATTTACCCACAAAGAAGGCCCTTTTTTGAACTCTATTAATAGAAAATCTAAAATACACACGGTCCTTATTGATAGCCGTAGCTGCGGGGACCGAGACATCCATACTCCCAGTGAGAGTCAGGGATGGAAGTGAAAAAGGAGAGGGGCGAGTAAAAGTAGGTTACAGAAGAAAGACCGGCCGCCTCGCTCCATTTGTTAGCAGGAGAACAGAACCACTGGCACTGGAGTGAAGTGTGAGTGCATCTCACTTTATGAGAGAGATGCACTCACACCTTTATGAGAAATCTTTAATTTAGACCAAGATCTTGGCACGACATAGATTAAGCGATGCATGCAAGTAGATGAACCGTAAGTGTGTGCATGCTCTAATGAATCCATGCTTATTTTCACATGGCTGCTTGTACATGAAGCACTTTAGAGCTGTGTTTCCACATTAATACTTCTGTTCTCTCATGTGCCTTTTCTCATTTGACCACAAATTAGGGGAATGTTTCTGTGGCACCGAAGCGGGGGTCCGTGCAAGACACTGGTCCTGCCGAGTGGCAGTGTAACTGTCTTCTCTTCTCCAGGGCTGCATGTCTTGGCAACGTCTGCAAGAGCAGACAAAGACACCTCCATCTGGCTGATGATCGCTGTGGATCGGAGAGCCAGGCAGACAGGCGAAACAGGGATTCTGTGCACCACCATGGGGGTTAGAAGTGGGTCATAAGGAAATCCCCATATGGACGACCCTATGCTACTATAATGCAACCCCCTGGGTGATGACAGCTCTTCAAAGTTAACCCAGAGCTCTGAACAAAAAGCACTCATCTGTCATGAAGGGCAAAAATATTTATTGTGACTTAATTTTAGGTATTTTTGTTTTTCTCATCAATATTAGGGGTAAATTAGGGGGTTTCTTTTCATAGTTCCATAACTTTACTTGGCCAACTGAATATTTCTCTTTAGGCTTTACTTCATTAGTTAGGAAGGTAAAAGTTCTGGTGTTGATTCTAAGTGCATCATTTGCATTCATAAGTCGGACCAGTTCTCATTTAGGCTGCAGAAAGAAAACTAATCAGTCTGAGACAAAGCAGCAACATTAAACAAATCAACAGTTCGTTTTACTCCCAAAGAAAAAGAAAGAACGCACCAGGGGCTGGGCAGATGGATTATTGCAAGACTCATTATATGGCAAAGAAACACTCTGTAGACAAGTGAAAAAAACAATGCGGATTCTTTCCATAACCCTAATCACGTCTATTATCCAGGCAACACCTCATATCAGCAAAATCCGAAGGTACAAGGAAAACCTTCATTAGGATTAGGAAAAGAAAAACCAGATTAGACTTTTCAAAAACATTTTCAAAGGTCTGTCTGTATAACAGTCTTTACTGGAGTGATCTCACCAAGATTCATTTGCACCAGCATCATGAAGAGGAAAGCTTGGAAGCTCCAAACCTAGCAAACCTCTCTGAGGGCATATTGAAGGCACCCAGAGTGAAGTAACAGGCTGGAATGACGCCTGAGCGTCTGACAGTCAGTGACCAAAGGTGACCACATACAGTTGATGCCTTGTAGATGCATCACACAGATCATTTCCAGCACCTGGCAAGGGTTCGATCCAGGTCACATTGTAGATTTGCCTTTAGCTAGGTCATCATATCTTCTTGTTGCGTGTTGTGTGTAAACATTACAACACGGGGTGGATGGATGTGCTCATGTATCCTCTGGTCCCATGAGATGTGCCCGATGAGACCACCTGGTACTACCCAAAATACGGCTCCTCTCAGGTGTTTTTTCCACTAAACCGGGTCCAGTTCTTAACCAGTGCTAGTTCTTATTAGTACCACAGTCTTTGTTTTTCCACTGAAGCAACTCTGGGTCTGGCCCAAAACAAAAACTGGTGTAAACCCAGCACCAGTTTGCTGCTGGACTAGAAGAATATGCGAACGTCAGTGGCTGAAGTTGTTCTGAAGTTGGATTCTTCCCTTTATTTAAATGCTAAAATGCACAAAATAAAACTAGGTGCTTGATAACAAACCTGGAGTGAACCAAACCTTTTATTAGATATGTGTATATTTGTATATTGTAAATATTTATATTCTATAATACAAAAACAAAACCAGAGAGCAAAGTGTACCGGAGGCAAATTCCTTGTTTGTATGCACGAACTTGGCAATAAAGCTGATTCTGATTCTGATTAACCTGAGGATCAGAGGATGAAAGGAGAATACAGTAATCCTCAGAAGAAGCTGAAGACCTACAGAAAAGTCTCTCCCATCACTGCCTCGTTTTGTCAGCTTTAGCATAGATACATACACACAAACAAAGCACAAGTTGTCACACATATATGCACACACACTTTTCCCCACCCACCAATTCACGTCTTCCCCAAATGAACTAAATCTAAACTGGTTAATTATGAGATTCCTCTCTGTGAGCTCCTGTTAGGTAATTCATGCCAATATTCTGGGGAGGAAATGATCCCTCATAGAAACAGTTTCCCCCAGCATTACTCTCTCATTCCTTCTTTCTTTCTCTCTCTGCTCTGTTCATTACCTCCATCAACTTGTGTCGCTCCTGCCTGCTGTTCACAAATCATACCAGAAAAATAAATAAGCCAGACTGTGAACAAGTTCTGCTGCTGTGATGGAAGCAGTTGCAGAAGCTGTGTCCCTTAACTCCCATCAGGAGCAGATGGTAGGATGGAGCTTAACGTGTTGGTGTAGCTGCAGAGAAATATGACATCACAGTTGATAAATGTAATCAGAAAGCATTAAGTACTTTAGGAGGGACACAATGCGGGGATGGTGCTGGTTCTGGCTGGACGGGGTGCTGGTATAGCAAGTCAATCCCATCTCAACTGCACACTGATTTTCAAGCCAACAGTATTCCATAAAAGTTGAAAAACATGTTGCAAATTTAATCAGAAGTCAACCATCTCATACTGACACCATCAGTCCAGCTCTGCTGCAGCTGTAGGTCACATCTCAGCATTTCTTCTACTTCTTCTTCTTGTCTTTCAGGTACCTGTCAGATCCGGATCAGGAAGCTGCACATACAACATCTGTTTCAATTGTTTTCATAAAATTCTTCTTTCCCATCCCTGCACATTCTGTATAAAAGTTCAATACAACTGTAGGTGAGATAAAGTATAAGCAAGGCGAACATTTCTTCATTTTGTCTGCTTTAGCCGGATCACGCAGCAATATTTCCACACATAGTCATTGGGACCTTTTACAATACAAAGCTGGGGAAGAAGATGGATGCAGAGGAAGTAGCAGATGCTGAGGATCCACTGAGGGAGCGGATAAAAATCGATAAAGACATACAGCTTGACTAAATGACTCAGGTACCACAAGATGAAATCCAATATGCTCCTAAAATATCCCAAAGCATGTAAAAGGCAGCTGGTTGAATGCATTGTTGTCCCACATGCCCACACATTACAGCATATAAACTATGCAAACAGATGCATTTACAGACGACTTGAACTGGACCCCATGAATATTAAAACTCAGCTGCCTAAAGACATAAGTTGAATAAGATTTCAACCTGCATATTAAAAAATGTATCAGAGACCGTCAGGCAGATCTTGAATAATTAGTGCTGTGTTAGATCTGTGGCGTTTCTCTCATCTCTGTGTATTAAAGTGCTTTTCCCCTCATACCTCAGCAATGCTGTCATTTCTCTTCGTAAAGAAGACATGAGAAAAACGAGCTTTAGGATCAAAAGTCTAAAAAGGTCCTGCATGACCAAAAAAGAAATAATGTCAACATTTCTTGCTAACTCAATTAACCAGTTAGCAACTAATTATTAGCTGTTTGCTAATGAGTATAAAGAGATATTAGAACATAAATAAGGGTCTGCAGTGATGGAGATAAAACTCACAACATGTTCAGATGACTTTTCGAAATGAATCAGAACCGAGAAAACGATTTTATGAGCAATTACAGTTGAGCCCTGAATTATTCATACCCCTGACAGATTTATCATGGTCTGTGAGCCTGACGTTGGATCCAACTGAAGACCAGAGTTTGGGACGCTGAGTAGAAGGGATTTAAATGATAAAAAAGAGCAACAACTTTGGGTGTTACCCGAGGTGTTTAGTCTGTTTCAAACAAACTCTTGTTTAATTCCCACTGGTGAGATTCATTTGTGTAGACGCAGCAGTCATACTAAACAACCGTACCGAGACAACGTCCTCCAAACGGTTCCAAATAAACTCTGGAACGGTTCGTTTACGGTGTGAATGTGATCCGATCTCAATCCAGCACAGCTACCAGGTGTAAGGGTGCAATCATAAGCCAAATACCTTCCTGTAGCCAAGTTTGCAATGCATTGTGGGATGTGATAAGTCTTCTTATTAAAGCATAAAGCTGGATCCAACTTTCAAGATGTCTTTTCAAAGTCATACAGTAAATCTTCTCAGATGATTTAGCCTGAAATAAAACCCAGAAACACACTAATGATATGATTAAATTCTCCATGTTTTCTACCAGCTCAGAACACAGAATTTGCTTCCTGTGTGTACGTTTGGTTCTCCCGCCCCAAAAGAACCAAATGTACATTAAACAGGCTGAATGTTCTCGCCTGGGTTATGGTGACAGGTTCTGGTTTGCTTGGAATTTTCTCTGTGTGAAAAAAAAACCGAACCACTGGGAAAAGTTACAAATTAACAAACTCATCAACTGATTCTGAACAAAGTAAACGAATTACAGGTGTGAAAACAACCTTACATAGAGAACATAAGGAGAGGGGGACTGAACCGGGCAGGACACAATGGAAGGAACCAGCAAAGAACAACAAAAACCAGGGAGCTTAAATACAGAGGAGATGTGATCAATGACATGGGAACCTGGTCAGTCTAAACAGGGGAATGTTGAACAGCTGTAGGCAGAGGACTGATCAGGGGGACTGAGGGAAGGAGACTAATTAAAACAGAGGGAGATTATCTAGAAACAAAGTCACAAGGGAAATCAACTAAATACACAAGCAGAAAACCAGAAATAAAACACAAGGAGTGACCTTATGAGACCTAACCACAAAAGAGAACTCAAAAAACACACTGATCATAACATTAGGTTCAAAGAAATGATTAAATCTGACCAACATGTTTCTTCTCACCATGTGTTTTCGGACCATCTTCATTCTTTTGGGAGATCCTGGGTCCTGCCTTCCATGATGATGTTATTCTGACATGAACCACCTATCTACGCATGATTTCACACCATGTATATCTAAACTCAGCCCCACAGGCCAGGTGTCCTACAGGTTTCAGATGTTTCCCTGCCTCAGTACACCTGGATGAGATGGACAACTTATCATCAGGCATCTGATGGCATGCTGATTTGAATCAGCGCTGAAGCTGGGATCAAAAACATGCAGCTCCTAAAGTCTGCAGATTAACACCCCTGATGTGAACCTTTCATGGAAACAGCAAGATAATCCTCGCTACAACGGCAGTTAATCTGAAGGGTTAATTAAACCTCCAGATTCCCCAGAACCGAATCCAATGGATCCTTTGTAAGATGTGTTGGACAAGCAAGTGTGATCCATGGAGCCTAAAGGACCTGCAAGAATCTTGGTGTCAAATATCACAGCAGAACCTCTTGTATCTTCAAGTCAGGGTTGTTTAGGGAGGACCCGAATATTATTTGTGATGTTAATCTGGCAGGTCCTATGTAGCTGAAATGACTCGCTTTACTTGCAGAACGTGCATATTAGTGGCAGGTCATAGAGACGGACGAACCAGGCTTTTCCTGGCTAAAGTTGGGACTTCTATGGGTTCTGACTGCCAATTGTTATTTGGACTGACTCTGGTTTTAATTTTAAGGGACCATAACACATAAAACACAGCAAATATGATCAAACATAATCAGCTAAGAATGAAAAGACATACATAAACAGCACTAAACCCAAATAATTAACTAACCCCATAGTTTTTAGGATCATGTCTTCATCTTATTTTAATTAAAGTGCTTCAGTTGCTGTAGTTTGATGTGTTTATTGCTCAGGAAATTGTGGGAAATCTTAGTGTTGAGGCAGGTTATCAATAATGCATTCAGAAATTGACTGATTCAGATCTCTGGCTAATTAACTGGAACTTCTCCATCCAAACATTCACAGTAATTCTGTTAACACTCTTATTTCTCTAAATGTTCTTTATTTTTCTACATTGTTGCTCTACAAAAACAAGAGAACTGTCTTTTTTCCACCTCTATTCTTCCACAGAAACACCAGCTTTGGATTTCGTACCAGCAGGAGGCACCATGCCTGAGAAGAAGGATGCTGCCGTTGTGTCCTTGCAAGTGGAGCTCAGCAGGGGGCTTCATCTGCACCCCATTTCTTCTGTCTTCTATCTTCCTCTTTTATAGCAGGAAAGGACCAGAAGATCGATATCCTCCGATAGAAAGTCAACCCCCCAACGTCAAACAGACTCACACTCACCTCTGTCACTTTCTCTCCCCATCTTTTGTCCTTTTGTCCTCCTGTGATTTTAGCTTCTTTCACTCATTCTCCACTTGTCATGTAAATGGACTGAACTTATATATCGCTTTTCCAGTCATAGAGACCGCTCAAAGCGCTTTACATTAGCGCCACATTCACCCAATCACACTCACTAACGCTCACAAATTCATACACCGATACGCAGATCGGTAGGCAACTTGAGGTTAAGTGCCTTGCCCAGGGGCACATTAACATGGCAGGAGGAAGCTGGAATCAAACCCACAACCTTCTGATTGCAAGACAACTACTCTTCCTACTGAGCCACAGTCGCCTGTAACTGCAACTGTGGCTCTGCTGCATCTACAGAGGAGGCTGGGGGGAACGGTTTATCTTTTAAAGGATGACCAATTTAACCGACGCCTGCTGGTCAGGGTGACACTGACATCTGAAGGCACCTCTCATTCTGGATGCTTGTGGAATCACCACTCCTCCTTTTACCACATCTCCGAGCTGTATTCCCGTCTCAGCCTGGCGAAACGTCTTATTTTAAGTGATAACTGTGGTGGTTTTCATAATAGCTAATCTTAAACACAGCCCTGCTCATCATTAAGAAGCAAATATGAGCCGAGCTGCTCATCACAAGCAGTATAGTAGTTGATATCAGCACTGCTGGGCATCCACCTAAATTACTGTGCTCACTCGTTTTTTTAATAAGGTGCGACCTGGTAGGATTAAGAAGCTTATTAAGTCACTTTGCTGCTGCCTGTGATCTGATGAGAAGATACTGAAATGTTTGCATTTATGTATGGGAGAAAACACAGTGACCCACAAAAAGGGGAGGAAAACATTGTAGTCTGCAGGTTTCACATTCCCTCATGCTTTTGGCAGCAGAAAAGGAACCTCAATTATCAGCCTTGAAGTTATTATGAAAACATGCAGATCATGTGCAGCTAAATGCGCATTCCTACTTAGTCAATCGGATGGAGAGCAGAGAGCAGAGAGGAAGAGGACGCTACAACACTGATCTAGAAGGTTTAACAGAGTTTGTCTTGAAGAAAGGCTTTATTTGTACATGAGAGAATATATTTGGGTTTGAGAACCGCTCCCAATCAAGTTTTATTTCCCTTTGGTGTGAGTTGGATGAGCTTTTGAAGGTTTGAACAAGATTAGAACATCACAGACCCATTTCAGAGTAGGGCAGTTCCACTCTGTCTGGCTTTGTCTCACTCCAACATCAACTTTAAACCACAGTGGATCCGCTTTATTTTTGATCCAAGGAGTAAAAACTTGCTTAGTTATTGTTTTTATGTCTTACTGATAGACATAGAGACACAAACAAGAGGAAAAATGTGAAAACTACTGTAATGCTTTATTGGAGCTTAATGACTTATGCCCTAAATGGAAACTTGTACCTGTATTTTTTCTTTAATTTGATTCCTAGATTGATGCTCTGATTCAGTTTTAGTTTATTTCTTAGTGCTCGGACAACATGCAGAACAGTTTGTTTGGCTGCAACTAATGTTGCATATCATCCTGAGAACACCAACCAGACTGTGAAACATGATGGTGGCAGCAGTATGCTGCGGGAATACTTTTTCTCAGTAGTCAGGATTTCATGAATGGCTCTGGTGGTGTTGGACCAGACCACAAGCTGAAAGCAGGCAGGATCATGATAGTCCAGAGCAGTAAACAAAGACATCCTCAAGGAATCTCAAATCTCAGCTGGTGTCGTCCCCCGACACAACGATGCCCTTGGATGATGACCTTCTTGGGCTCATCTGCTTGGGCTAAACGTCGCTGTAAAATACGCTCCATAGAAACAGTATGGGCTTTTTAAAAGCAAAGGTTCAGACCAAAACAGATTCACTACTTTGTGTTGGTCTATCACATTAAAAGCCCGATAAAATACACTGAAGCTGTGAAAAAGGTCGAAACAGTTCATTTAGTTGAGCTAACTTCCATTTTTCTCTCATGGGTGTATTTCCTGTTTTTGTGAAGGTTTCAGGTGTACTCACTGTTTTACAATAGCTTAACACACTAAAGGTTTCTAAAGCAACTAAGCTAAGACATAACAACAATTAAAAGTTTTAATAGAAAGCAGGCGGGAGAGTTTCAGCTACTTCACCTCGACTCGTCCAGCCTGGAAGGAAGACTTTTTGGTCAATGTGTTTGTTTCGAGAATGGCTGAAAATCTCCCCTCTAGTCCTTTTATTCAGTCAATATGAGTCTGTTTGACAGTGATGCAAGTTCAGCTTGGTGATTTTTTATTCTAGAGGGAAAATTAATACACTTCCTGGTAGAGTTCCTGGGAAAAATAATATTTAAACTTGCAGTTTAAGTCCTCCAAGGTCTTCACACTTTTGCTCACCCTGAGGCTTTGCTCATCTCCTGCTACACCACGCTTAAGAAGAGCTACAGTTAATGGTTTACTATGCAGTCCACATGCACATAAGTGTTAGACAGAAATACACTCCTGCTTTACAAAGGGGAAAGCTGTGAGCGCCTTATCTAGACAGAAACACAAACCTGGTAGTTGACTGAAGATTCTAAATCTGACTACTGCCTTAAGAGGCGAGAAATGCCAAGAGAAATGGACAAAGTGGCCTGAAGCCGAGCGGAGCTGAGAGCAGGGAATTTTGCTTCAGTCCATGCAGTGCAAAACAAAAGTCCCCTTCTGTTTTTGTAAGCCGTTCCAGGCTGGTAGTTTTCAGGCAGGGAGACAGACTCTAGATTTGTCGGCTGAGTTCTGCATCGTGATGTATTTTGCTCCGCCACATGTCCCCTTTCCACAGGCCAGCACCCGGTAGGATGGTGGTGGAGGGGGCGGTGTGGGAGTAGGAGCTGAAAGCCTGTCCACAATTTTCAGTGTTTTACTGTTTGTGTGTGTCCATATGCACAGGCAAGCATGGGAGGGAGAGCGAGATGTGTCCTGACCTCCTCACAGCAAGCTTCTGAGAGAGCCAAGCCATACTGAGGCCTGCAGGCAAAGGAGAGAGAAACAAGTGGGGCTCACTCTCCGAAGACTGGTGCCCCCAAGTGTGGCGGTGGCTGTGTACGTCTGCAAGTGTGCAAGTTTGTGGAGGGGCTGTTAATGCCTTAACAAGAGAAAAAGAGGGGTTCTAAAAATGTGCTCCCTCAGTGTGAGCTTTCTTTGTGTTTCATGCTGGTGGCATCAGTCAACAAGCCAAGCAGCTCTGCAGGCTGCCCCCAGGCTGCAAGAAGCCTGGAACAGAACGGTTCTAAGTGGGGCTTGTACACGTGTGGGTTGCATTTGGTGCTCATAGGCATGTTGCTACATGATAAAGACAGATGGAACAGAAAACTGTACATGGGGACATGGAAAGTCATCTGTTCTTCCACTTTGAAAATACATTGTAGGTACAACAGCCATAATTATTGGTACCCCTGGTAAAGATCTGTCAAATGCATCAAAATAACTTGATCAATTATTACAGAAGAAGAAGCTCATACTCTTCAACAGCAGCCCAAATTATCACTGATACCAAGGCATGCAGAAAACCACCTCTGAACAGTCTTCTTATTGTTGCTGGCCATCTTCATCCCTTCATGACCACATTGGACCCATCTTGTGATTCCTTCCAGCAGGATAAAGCCACAAAGCTCAGATCATCTCAAGCTGCTTTCTGGAACAAGGCAATAACTTCAATGGACTCCAGTGGTCTCCAGAGTCACCAGATCTCAATCCAACAGAACAGCTTAGGGAAGTGCTGAAACAGGACATTCTCATCATGGATGTTCAGCCAGCAGATCTGCACCAACTGTCTGACGCTAACATGTTTGAATGGACCAGAAACACCTTGATGAATCGATGGCTCGCAGAATCATGGTAGTTCTGAAGGTAAGTAACTTGGAAGCTCTCGTCATCCCCAAACGTGAACCAAGAACTGGGAACAGAAAGTTGATACTTGCCAAATGAGCTGTCACTTTTCATTCAAATCTTTAATTTTTATGGTATTTTAGGCCATAAAAAAATTGATTTAATTACCAAAATACATTTTTCAAGCTCACTTTTAGCTTTTTGGCCATCTGTTTTTCAACCACAGGTGCTCAAATGTTTGCATTTATACTAAAATTCATTATCTAGAATTCCAGCCTGAAATCTGACGCAGAGGAGCAGAGGTTCACTCTATTAAAAAGCATAAAAAAGTAAAACTTTGGTAGAAACGCTGCAGATTATAGAGGATTTAACACTCCATATTACACCGTGTTAACACGTCCGTGTTAGGGTGCCTAAATACACTCAGAATCCAGCTACGGGTTCAGTGGGCTTTACTGTCAACACTAAGCTCGTTATTGTTCTCAGGAACACAGATGTTTGCTCCAAAGCTCCTCGGCTGCAACAGATACAGTACAGACTCCAAAACAGCAAACTTTTGGAAATGTGTCCAAAATAACAAAGCATTAAAAATGTATGTTCTATTATTGTCAGAATTATTAACTAAAACTTTGTGATTGAACTCAAACAGCAGAAAATGTCCCAATATTTGCAGAGGCGCAGCTCATTAGTTTGATTTGATTTAGAGAGATTAGTGTTGCAGTTAATTAGAAACCAGTGGTGATAACTACCTGCTCAGACATACAGATGGGAAGGCTTATCCAGTGACTGCCAGCGAGCCCCGTATCATTACAGATAGTCAGAAATAAATGAGACTGAAAACGATGAAGATGGATGAGTGTAATATTCCTCGCTGCTCTCAGGCTTTTCGCCAAAAAGTGCCAGTGTTTGCAACGCTGAGCATCCAAAACATAACGGGGGAAGCAGACACGGACGTACGCACACACAGACATGAATATAATTACCTGTCAAGTGCAAGATGGGACTTCCTGGCAGTAAATGAAGTGATTAATATTCCTGAGGAGGGGTGGGGGGTTCCACTGATTAAAGTTAAGATATTCTCTGTCCTCACTGCTTCCTTTATTACACTGCCCCACCAGGAAAATATGCTAAACCCCACAGTGTACAAAAGTATTACATCTCATCATATTTACTTAAATTATAACAAACTTGAATGTATTTTATTGGGTTTCTATGTGACAGATCAGCATAAAGTAAGCCATAACTGGGAAGCAATTGTCCAGATCAAAATCTGAAAAGTGTGGCATGCATTTTTATTCAGCAACCCTGATTTATTTCTGTGAGATAAAAATATCACAGACTTGTTCATAGTATAATATAAAATACATAAAGCAGAAGGTTACATTAAATGAGAAAACAAGTTTAAAAAATCATCTTGGGCCTCTTGGCTGCTTCTTTGATTAATGTTCTCCTGTCAGTTCAGGTCGACATCCATGTCTTGGTAGGTCTGCAGGTGGTCCATCCTCTCCATGTTCAGACGATGGATTGAACAGAGCTCTGTGAGATCTTCAACGTTTGGGATATTATTGTAGAACCTAATCCTACTTTAGACTTCTCCACAACGTTGTTCCTCGCTTGTCTGCTTTGTTCCTTGATCTTCATAATGCTGGTTGTTCTCAAATGTTCTCTAAAGAACCTCTGAACCCAGAAACAAATCTTCTGCAAATAGACTCTGGTTACTAATCAGGTGGCTTCTGAAGGCTATCGATTGCAACACATTTAATTTAATGGGATCACAGTAAATTTGCAATTATGCACTGCTTTGTGTTGGTTTAGCAAATAAACTCCCCCCAAAATAAACAGAAGTCTGTGGTTAAAACGTTAAAAAGTTCAAGCTTGAATTTCTCTGGGAGGATTTAATGTTTGCTCCAATGAAGGTTACTTTTCTAAAAGAAGCCAGGAAGCAGCTCCTCTGCCTCTTAACACAGGATTTCAGAGAAGATGGTAAAAACCTATTTTTTTCTCTGAATTTCCTGTCTCTCATTTTCTAAAACATATTTGTTTTTCTCCACCTTCCACCTTTAAGTCCCCTTCTCTAACCTTCCCTGCCCGGGTTCTGCTGACACCTCTTTGGCCAGCGTCCCTCTCCGCCTGTGCAGAGCTGTCTACACTGTCAGCTGCTGCTCCCAGCTTGCTGTCTGTGTGGCCCCAGAGTCCTAATAAGTAGGAGCCTAATGGTATCCCAGGACTGCATAGGGGCAGCACATTAGGAGAAGAGAGGCTGCAAGACGGGGCTCCAGAGAGAAGGAGGAGGAAACACTTGCCTGTTTTATGAGAATCTTTGCCTGTGACTTACTGCCTCTTCTCTTTGTTGTGGTTAGATTTAATCTGGTCGTGAGACTGGGGTGGAGGTTCACCTTCCAGCAGGACAACCACCCTAAAAATATGGTTTACATCAAAGTATATTCAGGTGTTAGAACGACCTAGTCAAAGTCCAGACCTAAGTCCAACAGAGAATCTGTGGCAGGAGTTGTAAGCTAAAATGTTTTGCAAAGATAGATGGGGAAAAATTCAGTCTGTAGATGAGCAAGCCGCAACAGAAATTCCCCAAAGGACTTGCAGCATTGATTTCAGTGAAATGTGGTTCTCCAAACAATTGAATCTGGAAGGCTCAGAAAGTATCTGTCACCCTTTGACAGACTGTTAAATAACCCAACTCTGTGTTGTTCTATCACATTAAATCCTGATAAAACTTACTAAGTTACTAAGTTTGAGGCAGTAACGTGAAGAAAATGCTTAAAGGGTTCAGAGAGTAAGGATTCTATGAAAGTCTGATTTATGGAGCATGAATACCACCGCCTGAAGATCCCAGAGGGAAGACCCAAAATCCAAAGGTGACTAATAGTCATAAATACACGAAAGAATAAAAACATCTATTCTTCTGAACAGAAAACAAACTGGACAAATAGCAGGATTTTACCAGTGGGCTATGGGCCAAGAGGACACAGTCAGGGATTGAAGCTCAGCTATATTTGAACCCAGTACAGCATCACACTTTCAAACAGAGTGAGACCTTTCAGATTACTCCCTACAGCTCTGTGAGTTTCTCCTCTGGCTCCAGTATCACCTCCTGGCTCCGCTCTGACACTCCCGAAGGTTCACTTGACAGCCAAGGAGACCTACTTTAATGTAGGATGTAAACTTCTTCGGACGTTAAAAGACACAATCACCCAGTACATCCATACTGTTCGCACGCAGCGTCTTCGCTCAGCTGCACACTCTCTTCCCCTCATACAGGTCCTTCTCAAAATATTAGCATATTGTGATAAAGTTCATTATTTTCCATAATGTCATGATGAAAATGTAACATTCATATATTTTAGATTCATTGCACACTAACTGAAATATTTCAGGTCTTTTATTGTCTTAATACGGATGATTTTGGCATACAGCTCATGAAAACCCAAAATTCCTATCTCACAAAATTAGCATATCATTAAAACGGTCTCTAAACGAGCTATGAACCTAATCATCTGAATCAACGAGTTAACTCTAAACACCTACAAAAGATTCCTGAGGCCTTTAAAACTCCCAGCCTGGTTCATCACTCAAAACCCCAATCATGGGTAAGACTGCCGACCTGACTGCTGTCCAGAAGGCCACTATTGACACCCTCAAGCAAGAGGGTAAGACACAGAAAGACATTTCTGAACGAATAGGCTGTTCCCAGAGTGCTGTATCAAGGCACCTCAGTGGGAAGTCTGTGGGAAGGAAAAAGTGTGGCAGAAAACGCTGCACAACGAGAAGAGGTGACCGGACCCTGAGGAAGATTGTGGAGAAGGGCCGATTCCAGACCTTGGGGGACCTGCGGAAGCAGTGGACTGAGTCTGGAGTAGAAACATCCAGAGCCACCGTGCACAGACGTGTGCAGGAAATGGGCTACAGATGCCGCATTCCCCAGGTCAAGCCACTTTTGAACCAGAAACAGCGGCAGAAGCGCCTGACCTGGACTACAGAGAAGCAGCACTGGACTGTTGCTCAGTGGTCCAAAGTACTTTTTTTGGATGAAAGCAAATTCTGCATGTCATTCAGAAATCAAGGTGCCAGAGTCTGGAGGAAGACTGGGGAGAAGGAAATGCCAAAATGCCAGAAGTCCAGTGTCAAGTACCCACAGTCAGTGATGGTCTGGGGTGCCGTGTCAGCTGCTGGTGTTGGTCCACTGTGTTTTATCAAGGGCAGGGTCAATGCAGCTAGCTATCAGGAGATCTTGGAGCACTTCATGCTTCCATCTGCTGAAAAGCTTTATGGAGATGAAGATTTCATTTTTCAGCACGACCTGGCACCTGCTCACAGTGCCAAAACCACTGGTAAATGGTTTAGTGACCATGGTATCACTGTGCTCAATTGGCCTGCCAACTCTCCTGACCTGAACCCCATAGAGAATCTGTGGGATATTGTGAAGAGAACGTTGAGAGACTCAAGACCCAACACTCTGGATGAGCTAAAGGCCGCTATCGAAGCATCCTGGGCCTCCATAAGACCTCAGCAGTGCCACAGGCTGATTGCCTCCATGCCACGCCGCATTGAAGCAGTCATTTCTGCAAAAGGATTCCCGACCAAGTATTGAGTGCATAACTGTACATGATTATTTGAAGGTTGACGTTTTTTGTATTAAAAACACTTTTCTTTTATTGGTCGGATGAAATATGCTAATTTTGTGAGATAGGAATTTTGGGTTTTCATGAGCTGTATGCTAAAATCATCCGTATTAAGACAATAAAAGACCTGAAATATTTCAGTTAGTGTGCAATGAATCTAAAATATATGAATGTTAAATTTTCATCATTACATTATGGAAAATAATGAACTTTATCACAATATGCTAATATTTTGAGAAGGACCTGTATAGTCGCAGAGGCGGAGAAGTTATTTTGCAGACGGCACCTTTTCTCGTTCCGTTGCAATCTCAGAAGCAATTACCTATTAAAATGTTCATCCTTCCCCTTCTGAATGTTTAGGAACATATTACAACTGCAGAGGTACTTAGGCCTGCAAACAGTAAACTGAGTTGTGAACACAGAGTAAGGTGTTTATTGTGCTTGTGTGTGTGTTTTGTGCTGCCCACCTCTCAATGTGATGCCTTAAGTGACAATTATAGGACATTATTGGGCTGGAAGATATTTTCAGTGCAGTAATTCACACATTTTAGCTTCTTCGTTTCATTATAAAGGTAATGTATGATGCTTTGTCCGTTCATTTTCTAAAGAAGTGCCAATTTATAATGCTGGCTACATTCATCACAAATAGTGCTGGCTCCAGATTTTCTTGCCTAACTCATATCAATCAGTGAGAAAATGACACAACAAAGGCTCTTCCTTTAATCATGATTGCTGCCATTAGTTTGAGAGTTGCAGGGAGATCATCTGACTCGCTCCTTTGTACCACTTCCTCTCCGTCCCCATTTTGACTCCCTTCCTCTGTTTCTCACATCTTTGTCCCCTCCGCCCTTTGATGCGGGATGTGAAAGAGACACTGGATTGTCAGCCTTTCAGGGATTCAGACTCAGTCTCTGATTTTCAGACGACATCAAAGTCTGCCCAACTGGGAGATTTTTATGGGATGGAGGGTCTTGGTTCACAAAGAGACCTCAGTGTTTGTTTTGAATGCACAGAAAGTGGTGGCTAGCTTCTAATCTTATCAACACAGACTTCAAGCAGAATGAAAGTTATGGTTTGTGTTGAATTTATACAGGTCCTTCTCAAAATATTAGCATATTGTGATAAAGTTCATTATTTTCCATAATGTCATGATGAAAATTTAGCATTCATATATTTTAGATTCATTGCACACTAACTGAAATATTTCAGGTCTTTTATTGTCTTAATACGGATGATTTTGGCATACAGCTCATGAAAACCCAAAATTCCTATCTCACAAAATTAGCATATTTCATCCGACCAATAAAAGAAAAGTGTTTTTAATACAAAAAACGTCAACCTTCAAATAATCATGTACAGTTATGCACTCAATACTTGGTCGGGAATCCTTTGGCAGAAATTACTGCTTCAATGCGGCGTGGCATGGAGGCAATCAGCCTGTGGCACTGCTGAGGTCTTATGGAGGCCCAGGATGCTTCAATAGCGGCCTTTAGCTCATCCAGAGTGTTGGGTCTTGAGTCTCTCAACGTTCTCTTCACAATATCCCACAGATTCTCTATGGGGTTCAGGTCAGGAGAGTTGGCAGGCCAATTGAGCACAGTGATACCATGGTCAGTAAACCATTTACCAGTGGTTTTGGCACTGTGAGCAGGTGCCAGGTCGTGCTGAAAAATGAAATCTTCATCTCCATAAAGCTTTTCAGCAGATGGAAGCATGAAGTGCTCCAAAATCTCCTGATAGCTAGCTGCATTGACCCTGCCCTTGATAAAACACAGTGGACCAACACCAGCAGCTGACACGGCACCCCGGACCATCACTGACTGTGGGTACTTGACACTGGACTTCTGGCATTTTGGCATTTCCTTCTCCCCAGTCTTCCTCCAGACTCTGGCACCTTGATTTCCGAATGACATGCAGAATTTGCTTTCATCCGAAAAAAGTACTTTGGACCACTGAGCAACAGTCCAGTGCTGCTTCTCTGTAGCCCAGGTCTTGGGAATGCGGCACCTGTAGCCCATTTCCTGCACACATTTTTACCAGGGGTGCTCATAAATGTGGAGGTGCTGTATGTTGACTAAAAAATACAAATGTGCTACAACCTTCTAAAGGTTTTTCGTAGGGCTTCCTGTGGAGACAAGCAGATCTCTAATCCTTGGGAATCTTGTCTCTTCATAAAAGTGACAGAATGGGTCAGATCGGATCCATCACGGCAGTCTGACAAGAAGCTGCTGTATAATCAATAAGGTTGGCCCTGAAAACAGATTTTTAAACACAACTCTCCACTCTACCTGAACAGACTAACCTCCTGTGCAGAAGCATAATCTCCGGGGCCTCTTTTACCCCCAAGCACTTGTCTTACGTATACATTGTGACTATCACTCTTTAGACTATTAATAAAAGATCTCAGCCTTTTAGGCCTATTTACCTTCTGTTATTCACTTTACATAAAGAAAACAGGACCACACCCAACAAATCCATATCTAATTCCTCCGTTCTCCCACATCTGTGGCAAATTGGTTCCCATAAAGCAAGCAAAGGGTGGAATGGGGGTACTGGGTGGATGTTAGATCTGTAAAGCAATCAGGTGTTCTTCTGATAGGGTCCTGCCAGATCACAGAGGTTAATAACATCCGACATGATTGCACACAAGCTCGGGGATGATAGAGGGGTTCTGGGGGAGGTGGGGGACAGGGGGACGGGGGGACGGGTTCCACATCACGAACATAAAAATCGTCATTTCACAGCCGGGTCCTCTGTCGTCACTTCAGGTGGAGAGGTGGCATTGCTATCTGATCTCTCCCACAGCGAGGACAGAAAGAAGAAAAACTGACTCCATGTCTCATTTCACCCCCACCCCCTCCACACAAAGCACCATGAAAAATAATAAGCATGGATGTAATTCTAACAAAATCTCTTTTTTTTTCATGTGTGATAGATGCGCTCTTTTCAAGACTCTCCTGGCGTCTGTGGGTGTAGCGCTTCATGCTGAGTCAGATTATGTCATGTCATCATTTGCCAGTGGAGTTGTTGAAGGCTCGCAACAGTATTTCATTTTTACAAACAGTAATACCCCCCATAACAAACTCCTTACATGCACACTGCTCTTTTATATTCTACTAGAACTCCTGATATTTGAATCCAGCGAAGTCTAAATGTGTAAGATAGAAAAGTCAGAGATTAACAAGAGAACCTGTCAAACTTGCAGAAAATAACATAAAGTGAAAAAGTATTTGGCCCCTTACATATTTCTTCTGTTTTTGCTTACAACACTTAAATATTTCAGATCATTAAACATACTTCAATATCAAAGTTAATCTGAATAAATACAAAAAGCTGTTTTTAAAAAGGATTTTCTTTATTTATAAGGAAAACTTCTATCAAAACCAACCTGACCCATATGAGAAAAGTAATTCCCCCCTAAACCTAATAACTGGTTGTTCCAACCTGGTAACTGGCCATTTAACCTGGCCTCAGACGGGCCTTTGTATTCTTGTGGGTCAGCAGTGGTTCTGGCCTGTGTTCTGGAGTCCCAAAGACTCCAGAACACTTGTAACAGAACAGTCCAGACTGATGGACGTCAGTGACTCTGTTTCTCATCTGTTCTTGAATTTCTTCAGGTCAGGACATTATGTGTTGGTTTTTGTAGATATTTTAGCCTACTTCCTGCTACCAGACAGGTTCTGATTTAGTGATTTATTGATACTACTGGTCTGGCAGTAATCAGGCTTGGGTGTGGATGGTGAAATGTAACTAAGAAATGGGACTGGGAAGTGGGAGAGAGTATTTATTTTGATTTGATTTATTCAGGTTATATTTTTGTCTGATATTACAGTTTGCTTGATGATCTGAAACATTTAAATGTGAAAACAAAAATCAAAAATAAGAAATCTGGCAGAAGGCTCTGTCGGCTCTGAACAAAATGCCCAGAACTACTGAAATCTGCTTTGGTTTTTTTTAGTTTTTTTGCTGTGTTTAGCTTTAGGCTGGAAGGATTCAAGAAGCTATTGATGTGAAGTCGAACATAATTAACCCAAAATACCAGAAAAACATTCTGATTAACGGGAGAATGGATCCAGAAAAAACATTCTGATTAACGAGAGAATGGATCCAGAAAAAACATTCTGATTAATGGGAGAATGGATCCAGAAAAACATTCTGATTAACGGGAGAATGGATCCAGAAAAACATTCTGATTAACAGGAGAATGGATCCAGAAAAACATTCTGATTAACAAGGGAATGGATCCAGAAAAACATTCTGATTGACAGGGGAATGAATCCAGAAAAACATTCTGATTAACAGGGGAATGGATCCAGAAAAACATTCTGATTAACGGGAGAATGGATCCAGAAAAACATTCTGATTAACAGGGGAATGGATCCAGAAAAACATTCTGAATAACAGGAGAATGGATCCAGAAAAACATTCTGATTAACAGGGGAATGGATCCAGAAAAACATTCTGATTAACAGGGGAATGGATCCAGAAAAACATTCTGATTAACGGGAGAATGGATCCAGAAAAATATTCTGATTAACAGGAGAATTGATCCAGAAAAAACATTCTGATTAACAGGAGAATGGATCCAGAAAAACATTCTGATTAACAGGAGAATGGATCCAGAAAAATATTCTGATTAACAGAAGAATGGATCCAGAAAAATATTCTGATTAACAGGAGAATTGATCCAGAAAAAACATTCTGATTAACAGGAGAATGGATCCAGAAAAAACATTCTGATTGACAGGAGAATGGATCCAGAAAAACATTCTGATTAACAGGAGAATGGATCCAGAAAAAACATTCTGATTAACAGGAGAATGGATCCAGAAAAAACATTCTGATTAACAGGAGAATGGATCCAGAAAAAACGTTCTGATTGACAGGAGAATGGATCCAGAAAAACATTCTGATTAACAGGAGAATGGATCCAGAAAAAACATTCTGATTAACAGGAGAATGGATCCGTTTGTTGCACAGGAAATATGCAGGACCCTCAGCAACCTTGAAGTGAATCCCAGCATGTTGACAGTTTTTTTGTTTGCACCATACATGGATGCTGGTCTCAGCATTATTATGTGCGTGTTTTTTTCCGAAGCATTCATCTGTTTGATCTTTGGTGCTAAAAACACAAATAACTGTATTCTACTGTAGCGGCCCACGGGACCCGGCAGAAATAGATAACATTCAGATCCTTTGTATCAACCCCCCCAAAAATAAACAACACACCACCATCAGCAGCCACTCTTCATCGCCGACTCACGCACACACTCCCACTTCCCTCTTTCAGTGTCTCATTATATCACAAGGGCCCGAGCCAAAATAAAGTCAGTTAAAAGCAGCTGAAAAGAGCTTCCCTGCTTGAAACGGAGAAATATTCGACCCAAACAGGAACAGGTATTTCAGGGGATGTGAGGTGTTACTTTATTCCAACTGAAACAGTCCCTAAATCCAAAACCATCCTCCCCTCTCTCCAGATCCCTCTCCACAGAGGCCGCCAACCTAGACACACTCAATTAACAGCTTTTCGCTGAGACACATCCCTCCCACACTTCAATATGCTGCCCCTAAGTTACACACAGATCACAGTGTAGTGCAGCCCCAGGACGAGCTGTCCACATCTCCGGGGGGAGCATTAAAAACTCACGGAGGTTCGCAGGCCTGCCAACAAAGTGCTGTGAGTGCATCCCTAGGGCCTCCTCTCCCCGGAACGGCTCACCTGGACACCCGCCCTGCAGCACGCTGGCAACGGCCCTGTGAATCACAGAAAAGAGGAGAGAGAGGTGCAAGCTGAGGGCTGTGTGCGTCACGTAGGTAATTCAGTTAATTCAATTATCTGGCTGCATCTCTTCGTGAAACTGTGCAGTGCAACAAGCTGGAAAAGCGACATGTGTTTTTTACAGCATTCACTGCACATTCTGCCCTGGTATAAGGTACACAAACGCAGCGGTCTTTGGTTGGTAAGCGCCCAGCTGAGTGTCCTGCTGCTGCTTCTGAAAACTGCATACAGATTCATCTGAAGAAACATGCAGAATCGCCCTATGTCAAGCTAATATCACAGCATCTCAACTAGTTGGATCAAATATGAGCACTTAAAGTTGTTAAAGCAAGTTGCAGTTTATAAAAAATGTCTCCTCTAAGAAAAATTCAGTTGACAAGACATAGAAGTAACTAACTGAAAGACGTCCAGATAAAGACATCTAATGAACAAATGTGGCTGCAAAAAGACCTCTGCATAAAGTCAACTGTTTGTGTCTGAATAGAGTTAACTACCAAGGGTAGCACACACCTGCTTTAAGATGTCTAAAACTGGATAAGAAGGTTATTAAACGTCTACAGAAACACATCTAAATGTGGTTAAAGATTGAAAGGTGAAAAGAGATCTATTAATGTTACATGATAGCTTCTGTTGATGTGTTTTAAAAGTAAGACGCAGAATGACGTCCACTGATATATAAATATGGTTAAAAAATGAACATCTAAGGATGAGGTAAAAGACGTCTTCATCAAGGTGTCTACAGATGTGTAAATGTGGTCAGTCAGGATTGATGAAAAGGCCTAAACAAGCCCGACCTTCAACCAGTTCATTTGGACAAGAGGTAAGAGCCAAAAAACAAGTTTGACCTTTATTTGTCTAAACTAAATGAGGACAGGGACGTGAAATGGTCATAATGCGTCCGATGGAGGTCCACTGACTGGACAGTTGTGTTCTCGGATGTGTAACTGAGAAGAAGCTCAAGCTGAGCGCTCCAGATCAGTGCGTACTTTCTACAACTGCGTGTCTCGGAGGGAGAAGAGAGGGTCTCACCTGGACATGTTCTCTCTCTGGGGCCGGTGCGCCTTCTCCAAACCCAGTTTGGTGAAAATCCCAACCAGAGCCATGATAGCCACGACTCCACAAATAATGTAAACAATTAAGTTCGTCTTGGCTTTGGTGCTGTCGTGCATCTTGTCGATGTTCTTGTAGGGGGTCTGCCCGGTCTTCATCCACACCGGGGTGTCGTAGTTCTTACAGGTGCTCTGGTCCAGCCGCGAGTGCTTGAAGGAGCAGCAGAAGCGGAAGCCACAGGTGCCGCAGCAGTACAGATAATTGCCCGTCTTGCAGATGAACGGCGGGTCCCACTGGCCCATCACGTCGTAGTAGCCCCGGCACTTGTCCTCCGTGTGCGGCGTCTCCTCCGACACGCTCTCCTCCTCCCGGGAGCCGTTGGAGGTGGCGATCATGACGAATCCCCCGAGCAGTCCTGGCTCCCCGTCGGCCTTACACACGAGAGCCATAAGTTTGAGCAACAAGAAGGCGAGCAGAAAAAATTTCCCTCTCATCGCGCTTTTTCCTCCGTTCAACTTCACGCAGAAACGAGCACACTTGGAGAGACGAGGAAAAGCGCACGATCATGACAGGAGAAGTCCAAAAACATGCAGCCAAGGAGCGACGCACCGTCATCCGCGCTGATGGACATATTTACCAGCATATCATCATCCAAAAATACAGAAAAATAGAAAAGGAACAGAAAAACGCAACCAAAATAATAATAATAAAATCTCCGTGGGTTGAACTAGAGTTTATCGAAGTTACTCCTTTGCACTGAGATGCGCTTTTGTACGTCCTTCCAGAGACGTTTTCACGAGCTCCGATTGCGCGTTTTCAGTAGTGCATCCGTCAACATATCCATCTGTGCGCTCTTACGCACAGGAGGCAGAGACCTAAGCCACGCCGAGGATGAGAGCGCAGTGAGCGAATGGAGGAGCCGAGGGTGGGAGAGCCTGGTGCGCAAAAAGAGAGGAGCAGGAGGAAACAGAGGGAGGGAGAGCGAGTATAGGCTTGAATAACAACAAGGAGAGGGAGGAATCGTAGTGAAATATAATGATAAAAGCTTCGAGATATGCACATCAGGATTCTGTCATGCGAGGAAATACGTGGGAGCCCCGCATTGTGTTCCCACTCTGCGCGTTCCCACTGACAGCTTTCTGGAGAAATCCAGAACTAGTAGCCTAATGTGCTACAATGGCTGGAGCTAGAACATAGAATATGATGACAAAATTAGACTTCCCAGCTATGATAAAGGATATTTCTTTTTTTTTTTTTTTAGCTAAGACTTGTCATAGATACAAATGAAATGGAATATTTTACTAATAACAACAGTTACATCACTCATTTATTTTACAAAATGTTCTTTCTCTTACCATATCGTTTTACATTTTAATCTAAGTCTGATTCAGACTTTTCTTTCAAAACGCAGCAGAATGTTGTTTTTCTAACTTATTTATTCAATGATTAAAAAGTCATTTCCAAACTCCATTCCAGTCAAATATATTTGAAACCAATTTGAACTGAGCCATCTTCATAATAACTTTCAGAAAATGTATGAAAATGAATGCATAATAAGACAGATGTATTCTCATTGTGTATGTACTGCAATGCAGATTATGATGCATGTAGAAATTTTGCAACTAGGTGTTTTATTCACTTATGTCTCTCATCAGATTCAGTCTCTAATAAAATGTTTCTGTTCATTCTGATGAAAAAACTGATCCCTTCATAGTATTTATAGCATTGAACAGATCAGTTAATCTCAGGGCACTCTGAATCCCACATAATCCTGAAAACGTAACTTAATAAACAGAAATTTCTCTCAGAGCAGGATTTACAGAGTATTTCAAAACGATTCATACCTGTTGAATTATTTCACATTTTGTTAAATCAGAACCAAAAACGTCAGTATAGACCAAGGAAAAGGATGCGTGCTTTTTGACATATTTCAGAAATGAAAATCTGAAAATAAAGAAGTCACCTAATTAGTAAACAGAGTCCATCTGTGTGTAATTTAATCTACATTTAACTGTAGCTGTTGTTTCTGGCCTCAGAGATACTTTAGTGAACATTAGAGAACAACCAACATCATGGAGATCAAACCAACAAACAAGTCAGGGAGAAGCTTTTGAAGAAGATTAGTGCAGGGTTAGATTCTACAACAACATCCCAAGATTTACATTTTGAAGAATGTGATCTAATTAAGTTAAAGTAACTTTTTACTCTGCATGCAAAATGTTAAGTGTGGTGAAAAAGTATCACTATACATCACCCTGGACACACCTTTAGTGAAACATGGTGGTGGCAGCATCATGGTGAGGGACAGGGAAGCTGGTCAGAGTTACTGGGAAGATGGATGGAGCTACATCCAGGACAATCCTGTTGCAAAACCTGTTAGAGGCTGCAGAAGACCTGAGACTGGTGGAAGTTCACCTTCCAGCAGGACAACCGCCTTGAACCTACAGCCAGAGATACAATGGATGCTTTAGATCAAATAATATTCATGTGTTAGAATGGCCTAGTTAAAGTCCAGACCTACCTCAAATTGAGAATCTGTGGTAAAATTTGAAAATTGATGTTCACATACGCTCTTCAACCAATTAGACGTCATTTTCCCAACAATGTAACAGAAAAGTCCAGAGGTTCCTAAACCTAAAGCATGATGAAGACATGTTGACCCATGGGCTACTAAAACTGGGAGCTACCTCACCAGCACTGGAGCCTGATAACATTCGTTTCCCCCATTATCATTTGGCAACAGGACTGGGCAACCAAACATCATTTTATTGCCTTGGGGCAATATTCTCTTCAAATGCTTGCCTCAAATAATCCCTTACTTCACAACTAAGATGATCTGGTCTTTTAATGTTTAAACAAAACACATTTCTTTGACATTCCCAGTGGACAATAAAATTAAATTTACGCACCAGTATCAAATGTTTCAAAGGGACCAGCTGACCATTTTTTGCTTACTGTTGTAAAGGTAGAACAGGAGGAAAACGACCACTGTCCGTGGACCTGAGAGGCTCCTGGCTCTGTCCAAGGTCTTTTTTCCACTCTGATAAGGGAATTGTAGGCAGTTAATAAATACACAAGACATGCATATCACTGTTTTTCAAAGCTATTTCCTTTGACGCAGTGTGCATTTAATGAAAAAGGGAGGAACGTCAAAATGGGCCCTGCTGCCAGCGGTAAGAGGGGGTGAAACTGTTGCATGACTCGGTTTCATTTGTTTTTAAATTACATAATGTACATTTAGGAAACAACAAGCTATTATCATGTACCTACTCACTCAGGATCGTTTTAAAATAAAATGGCAAACATTCAAACGTAATGTGGACACACCTTCAGAGAGAGAAACAATGACAAAGATCCTGCTAAAAGACATTTATACTACTATGAAATCAAGATTCCCTGATCATAAAACCACCGTGAAGACATGCAAATGCAATGACCATAAAAAGAGAGATAAGATGGAGAACAGCGTACAAAAGAACCGGGATGCAACAATTTCTGCAATTACAAAAAAATGAAAGAAAACTGAGCCGCAAGGAAGGACAGGGAAGCATTTTAAAAGGATTACAATAGTAGAAAGAACTATTGAGACACACTAAACAATAACTTGATGATTCTGCACCATACTGCTAGTTTGTAAGTAAACTTCACTTAAACATGAAAGATTAATGAACCAGGAAACATGTTTCCAAAAGATGGATTTAAATGTTAAGTTCAGTTTATGCTTTAGCGTTGGGTATGAACCACTTCAGATTGTAAGCTGAGCTTCACCCTGACTGTGTAAATGTGAAAAGTATTAAACCTATTTAATTTATAACATTTCACCCTATTCCATTTTACTTTGAGTGGTGGTTGGGTTTACTTGGTGCTGTGAGGTTTGGACAGTTAGTTATGGAAGCTCTCATCATTGCATCATGCTGGAAATCACCAAGCTGCTGAGAGTTTTTAGGATGGCAGTTGCATAAGAATGATTTGGAGTGACGAATGAACTTTTTTAAGAAGAATTTGGCAAGACTAAAATGGATACAGTGAGGTACCTCTATAAATACTTCTTCTGCTAGCAGTTGTTGAACATGGACAGATCTGACCTGCAGCAACATTGGCTGTTTAAAATAAGGATGAGCAGGAATTGCAGTGCACCTGAAGTTAGGCATGAAAGTTAAAGGGACGTTCTTCACGTTCAAATTCTTTTGAGATTATTTGGGCAAATACATGTTCCAGACTTTGTGGCAACAGTTTGGGGTTAGCTCCTTTCTGTTCCAACATGACCAGTTCACAAAGCAAGGTCCATAAGGAGATAGATGAGTGAATTTGGTATAGAACAACTTGACAGGTCTCTTTAGAGTGAGGACCCGGTAAAATTAGAGCAGAGACAGCGAGTCTGGCTATCTTGTCCAACATCAATTTCTCACAAATGCTCTCGTGAATGGTCAGATATTCCTATAAACATTAGGGCATTAAAGTCATATTAAAGTCTATGCATTAAGAACGGAAACAAATAAGTAAAACGAAGCTAAAAGGCAAATAGTGCCTATCTTTGCTTTGCTGACACAGTTAGCCATTCATTTAGGTGAGGATCCACCCGTACTTGTGTAAATTATCTTTGCTATGGATCCTCCAAGTTGAGCACTGACTGAGATTGAGATAAATAAACACCGTCTATTAAAAACTGGTGACAGTTTTTAAAGAAAGGAAACAGGAAGGCGGAGATGTCACAGAAGGTATTATTTAAACTGGATTCGAGTGATTTCAACATCATATTTTTGCAAAGGATTTTCAAATCAAAACTATCTAAAATTGGTTAAGATATTTATGTGTTGGTAAAGTTCATGTGTGTGAACAGGCAAGCGGGTAAATACTTTTTACAATATAGTGTAGATGATTTATGGACCCAACAATAATACATTTATTAATTCATTTATTTATTTGAAATGGATTACTGAAATTGCTTATCATATCTAGCCCTATATAAACCAACATCATAATAAAACTTTGGTTTGCCATCAACAAATTTATTAGTTACCACAACTTGGCTACTCCTTTCCAGAACTTTCTGTTGGTGCCCTGGGCAAAAGCCTGAAAAGCATTTTGTTTTGGTAATAATAGGAAATAGGCATAAAATGTAGATGCTGTGAAAAATTATATTACAACCAGTTTGTATAGAAGTTTTATTAAGAAACCACCCAGGCTTCCCTATTATGCAGCTTGAGGCAGCCTTAGTGAAAGTTGCACAATGATAACCAGGCTGTGGTCGAACCCCGATAAGCACCCTGTTAGCAGACAGCACAAGCAACACAACTGGCTAACAGGTCCGAGTCAGGCTAATCAACAGCGCTACAAGTCGGGGATTAAGTGACTAATTTTGTCGGACAGCAGTGGAACCAGCCGAGGACATGGCAGAGATGGAGGAAATCTTCCTCAGAGCCAAACATCAGACTTTTAGTGGACTGACTGAAGGTATCCGCTAGCTGCTAGCTAGCTCCGTTAGCTCGGGCTAAAGCTAACTAGTTTGCTAATGCTCTTACGTGACTCTTTTATTTACATATATATATATATATATATATATATATATATATATATATATGTGTGTGTGTGTGTGTGTGTGTGTGTGTATTGTGATGTGGCTTTTATTACAGCACCTAACTTTTTGCCACTGTTGTCATGGCAACCGCTATCTGTGTAGTTTGTGTTTAAATCGGACATGTTTCTCTGTTTCTGGCTTATATTTGTAAAACTTTATTAGATGTTTAAACATATTTACAGTTTTAGTGTTAAATATTTAAAACGACGTTCTAATTTGGACTCTGGAAGTCAGACCTTCGGATTAGCTACATTCATTTCTCGGAGTTGAATTTGAATTTTTTATTAGGAAAAAACATCAGAAAACAAATAAAATAAGTTCATTAAAATTAAAATATTCTAAATGCTTGAGGTGGTTAATCATTGTGAATCAGAAAACATAAAAACATTTTATTAGTTTTTACCCTTAACTAACCTTTCATCGTTTACGATTATTAGCACCCCCTGCTGGAAGATAGTGGAAACTCAGTAGAGGAAATGCAATCCGGTAAATAACTAATTTGTTAAATAAATATTCATATATGTGATCGTCTCAATACCCCAAGTAAATAAATGGCCATCTATTATAGTTTAAATGTGTAAATCATGTTTTAAATACACAAATTATATGTGTTTCTTTAATGCATGCATTTCCTGTTCCACTTCTTAATTCAGTCAATATTTTAAATGGTAATATTTGTTTATGAAATAATCCCCATCTAAAGAATAAAGCCACAATACAGATAAAACAAGTAAAAGAGACAAAAGACTCAACTGATGCTTTCAGCTGAGAATTAAGAATCCTCGCCTGTCCTTGCTGTTGCCAGCAGCTCTTCAGGGTGTGTCTGAAAGTTATGATAAAGGCGAGGTTAGTTGGCTCTGAAGGCTCTATAAACTCATTTAGTTTATGGGATGGAGATAATAATCGTAAAGAGGAGAATGTGTTTCCAATCAGGATCTCTTAAATGTCGAATCCACAGAAGGGATCATTGTTAAGCTTTTTTCCCGTCAACTCTCCTCCCGAGAGCAAGACGCTCTTTGTCTCTCTTTCCTTTCAACATCTGAACCCGTGTTCCTCCTGAGGACTGAATTATTATCAACTCATTTGGGAGAGAGATTCTTGGGGAGCATGTTAAGCACAGAGATGCACAGTTACTGGATTTGTCTTGAATGCCGGCTCTCTCCTCCCATCCTCTGGAAAGTAAGTGAGTGGAGCAGGAAGCTGTTGTTCACACCTGCTCTTAACATCTGTCCATTTTCAGTCAACAAGCAGAATCCATTTGCATCTCATTTTGCTGTCTCTCTGTGTAATACGTTGTTACAACCACCTCCTAAGCTGCAGTGAGTGCTCCTTTTCCTAACAGGGAAAAACAGCCATGATTTGTCTTGTTAATGAATATAAGAGAGGGATTAGCTTGTCTTTTTGTTGTTTACGGCAGAGGTTATGTAAACACTGATTCTCTGTACCTGTTGGTTCATTATTTAGCACTGGTGGTTTGCATAACACCACCCTCTTGTCTGTGAGCATAGAGCCCCAGTTCAAAACACCTGAGCACAGAGTTTATAACTAATCAGGTGCTGAACAGGAAGAGTGCCAAGTTTATTCCTCTGGTGGTGGAATAAATAAATAAAATGATGACCTTTAGATTGTGCCAACATTTCCAAAATAAAACTGCTAGAATTATTACATATGCAAAAGCATTAAGGCTAACCAATCAGCAGCTAAACTACAACTAACTGTCTCTGATAGAGAAGCTTAAAGGACCGTTCTTGGTGGGCATTCATCATCAAGATAAAACTCAAAACATCTTCCAACACCGGAGGGGTCCAGTCCAAATGTTTAACGAACTCCTGGAATGAAACTAAACGACAGCCTCATGCTAAGATGTTTCACAGTCTGCTTACGCAGCTCTATCTTCAACCTGTTTGACCTTGTTAGATCTGAGATGTTTAAAACGTAACTTTAGTCACAAACAGAAGCTTTAATTTGTTAACGTTGTTTTTTCTGACGTCTCTGATGCATCTTTGAAGTGATCATTCCTGCGTTTTGATCCAGTGTGTTCGTCTTTCTCCCAGATGCAGAGAGGAAGTGGACCGGACCTTTCTGCTTCATCCAAGCTGCAGACCCCCAGCTGGGGCTAATGAAGGCCTGGAGGGAAGGTGACTGTGACGGCGGGGGGGATGAATGGGCTGAAGAAGTGGAGCTCACGAAACAGACCGTAGAGGCTGTTAACCGGCTCCGACCCAGACCGAGGTTCATGGTGCTGTGTGGTGACTTGGTCCACGCCATGCCGGGTAGGGGTCCAGGATTTCTAAGTGCTGTGTTTGCATCGTGTCATCAAAAGGAACGGGTTGTTTTTCAAAAAAGACGGCAGACCACCTTCGAGCTTTAAACTCACAGATTATTTAGGATTAAATCACTTTAATTTACATTTAAAAATAGGCAACAGCTCCCAATCCCAGCCTGAGCTGAAACAGTTCTGCTGACCAATCAGAGCCCAGCATTTATTACCTCTAATATAATGAAAACAAGAATCTTTAACTTTTTTCTATGGAGATGTTGGTGAAATATAATCCATTTAACGATGTTTTCAGGATTTAATTTTAACTGATAACTCAGTTTGTGAATATTTTGTGTGATTCATCTCTGCTGTGAATGCAGCCGGACCCGCCCATCATCACTAGAACTCATCAGAGACACATTTATTATTATCACACATTATATTATATCAAGTTACTTTTGTGCTTCATTTGTTAACGAACCTGATGAAATAATTAAACTGGACTGTTTGTCACATAATAAACCCTGACATCTGATTGGTTGACCTGCGCTGCCCCTCAGCTTCAGACCAATCACCTTTACTGTAGCAGTGTCGGTTGTAGTGATTTGATTTTTTTCAAGGCGGAGAGAGTAAATAAATTCAGCATGTTCTGCTGCACATGGCCATGAAGTACACATATTTATGAAATAATTATTAAAGATTTAAGTTTATATATTTTATTTATTTAAGATAATGATTGATCAGTTTATTTTAGTTTCTCTAGTTAGTTCCTTTAGTAATTTCTCCTTGTTTAATTTGTTGAATTGTGGAACGTTTGGCTTTCCATACTTGCTGGGCGGTCCGATTCGTTCATATTTTAGGCTTCTGCTTGTGTGACTTGTTCAGGTTAGATCTCCAAATGCCTTGGGCCGGACCTTTTTTAAACATTTCAGGTTCTGCAGCAGTATCCTGATTCCACTCACTGCCGCTTACCTTCAGCCCAGATCCTCAGGATGTGCACTCATAATCTGGGCTCAGAAGTACTGGCAGCGACCGAGCTGTTTTTCTGTTCTGGTTGGGGTGTGGGGGAGCATGGGCAATTAGGAAGAAAGATAGAAACTTGGGTTCCTTACTCGTCTATAAGTAAAGAACTCAGGTTTGATATTTTTATCTCCTTTGTTTACCAGGACATTTCTGATGTTTGTTTAGCGATGAAAGTCTCTAACCTTTAAAAGGTTCCCGGTTCTAACAGGAAACCTTGTAAACACACCTTAGCCCCTGCTGACCCTCATCACACAAAGATGCTTAATGAGATCGATCCAATCTAATGAATACAATCTACTCTGAAACATTAGAACAGTGCAAGCCAGGAACAGTTCTCACTGACGTCGCTTTGAATGCCTTCCTCTGGTGTCCCACATCCATTTTTGCAGCCAGAGCAACCGCAGCCCTAACCCAAAACAACAACATTGTCCATTTAGAAGAGGTTATATTGCTGTATAAAGATTTTTAGACATTTTAAACCTGACAGCTGCATTTAAAACTGCTGATCACTGCATCCTAATCTCCAGGCTGGAGCATTGTGGCGTAAAAGACTCACTGCTATGTGGTAAAGGTCTTATCTGTGTGACAGAACATCCTCCATAGGCCTGGAGAATCTCTTTCTTCTTTAGCTCCCCTTTACTTGCAGAGTTCCAATTAAATTCTCTGTTTATATGCTGCCTTTAGGTTTCATTTTTAGAAAATATAACATCTCCTTCATGCATAAACTGATCAAACTCAGATTTACCTTCAGTTGAGGCACAACCATTCCGTTAAATTAAAACTATGGTTTTGGTGTCTCACCGAGGTCAAAGCCTGGATGGCTTCAAACTTCTGCAGATTCATTGAGAACAAAGCAGAAGTAATTTTCCTTGGACCTACTGGTAATTGTGGTGCTTCTCATTCCTATCTGGGTAGACTCAAGCGTGTTTGTCAAGTCACACGTTAAGAAATTTGGAGGTTATATTTGATTCAGACCTAAACTTGGAAAAACAGACATTCGTTCAGTTGTAGCAAACCTTTTTTAACACAAGGTGATTATCCAAAATGAAGGAAATAATGAACAAAATCAAACCAACTCTCCAGTCAGTTCTATAGTGGAACCTTTCAGAACAAAATGATAACAAATTTAAATATTCCTTCTTTATTGTTGAATAAAAAACAAATGTATACGTTTGTACTTTTCTCTTGATTAAAACGTCCAGAAAACTTACCGAACCATGATTGTTGTGTTCTGTAACACCCCTAGTATTGATGTTTGAGGCTCTTATTTTGAAGGAAGAAAGGAAGTACTTCTTGACCCGCAGATTTGGGACTAATGACTTCTCATCGAGCTGGCTAACACTTATCCAGTTTAACATCTAATATAGTTAGAATGATCAGAACCTAAATGAATACTAGAACTGAACAGATGTTCTTTAAAACCAGGTGGGAGAACTAGAGCTGCACAATTTATCGAATCACAGTCATCATCAACATACCAGTGTATGTGATGTCCCAGTCATAAAGGACTGCTTATATGCAATAATAATAGTGTCATGCATTCACGGTCTGCATATAGAAAATATATTTGACCAATTAAACGGACTCTAAGTGTCCTTAATGTTCACACCTGATGTATGTTTTTAGTGGCTGAGAGGTTAAAGCTCAGGGAGGACGGAGGGAATGAAAGAAAAACAGAAACTGCATCCATCATCATCATCATCATCACAGGTTTCAGTAGGTACCGTAATTAAATCATTCCCTGATGTTGTGCAGTCTTCAAAACAAGCATAAAAACAGCAATATAAAGGTATGAATGTGGGCTGGATTATTCTGCAGTGGTTCAAGGTTACAGTTTATTAAAAACATTTCTCTCTTTGTTGTAAAAACACAAAATGAAGGTTCTTAGTTTTCCCAAAAATGTGTTATAATTTCATTTTGATCCTACTTTCCTGTATGGTCTGGTGTAAAGTTACAGCTCTGTTAGGTGCTGACAGATGTGATAATTATTGCTACATGATCTGTAAAACAATTCAGTTTATTCTCCCTGAGTTTTACACGGCACCTTCTGTGTAGAGGACTTTGACGTTTCTGTTGTGGTATCTCATATTGGCCAGGTAGAATTAAGTGTGTGTGTATAAATGTAGTTGCAAGACAGCTAAAGAAGAGCCGGGAGCCACCAACCGAAGCAAACTACCTTTGCATGACAATTAGGGGCCTCATCTCTGCACCCCGTCTCAGTAATCTGTTGACACATTAGAACGGAGAGTGACCAGAGTTTCCCTGGCCTTGGTCCTGCAGGTTAACTGAGATATTAATCATAATTAGACAATCTTTTCTATTTAAAGCAGCATGTCATCTGTATAATGTCCTTGGCTCCCTGGTTTCTGAATTTGACTGGAGGCGATTTATTCATATTCAGCACAGATTCTGGCTGGCTTAGTCACCGAGCTGCTCCTGTTGTTTTTGGGTCACAGCGACCAGCATCTGTAGCTGCACAGTTACAGTAATGAAGACTCCTTCAAGTCATCTGTCCCCATCATATGAGAGGGTTGCTGCAGGCATTCAAGCATCCCTGTCATCTGTTATCACGGCACCATTTAAACTAGCTAAAAATGTCCGGCATCAGCGCCCCGCCACACTCTCTCTTTCTGTCTCACTTTGCACCGATCAGTCGCCTTTAGAGGCGGTAGAGCGAGATGAATTCGCCAGGCGGTGCGACAGTAGGGGTTTAAACCCGAAGGCCTCGGGGACCTTTAAATGGTGCGGCGTCAGCCCTAGTTACTGTCAGCCCCCATGGAGCAGGTTGTGTGCGCCATCCTCATTACTCGCTACGTCCATCACGAAGCTGGATACCAGACTGATGGAGTGGATGGGGATGAGATATTACAGCCGGAGCTGCTCCCTCCATTCCTCGGCTGACATTTCCCCTTAAAATGTTTATTTACAACACAAAATGAATGGGCGTCGGCCAGGGGAAGCTGGCTGTCAACCGGCATTGTCAACACTGCTGCCTGTCGGCGACAGGAAATTGGCAAGTGTGTTTCTGTACCCAGAGATTTCACTCCCTGTTGCTCCTTTTCATTGCTCTCACATTGTGTTTTCCAGTCTGTCTCTTCTCTCTATTATCTGCCCGTTCTCCTTAGCCAGCAGCTGCGGTCGCATGCCTCATACCTTACTCTGACGACCGTAATTTGCAAGTCAGTCCGCTTATACAAACACTTTAATTTATGCTTGCCTCTGATTAATCTCTTTGAAGCCTCCTTAAATCTCATATGGAGGCATCAAAGCTTCAGTTTGCTTGTGTAATTGTGGGTCATCTTGTGTCGGATCCGAGCTTTATACCTAGACTTGAAGGAAGGAAGGCAGATTGAGGGCCGTCTTCGCCTAATGAATTAGCTCCCCTATCAAAGAGTTGCTGATGAAGTGGGGATCAGAGCAGCTCATGTACAGAACCCTGATGGACTCATTTGCATCACATTAAAGTGGTCCACATGGAACATCGGACCAGCCAAAACCAAACAATCTAATGTCAAACTAAAAAAGGCAGAAATAAAGTGTTGGCCATCTTTTCCCAGTTAGACCTTTACTGATGGAAAGTTCTTCCATCCCAACTCTAAACTCAAGAGACACTTGTCTCATCTCAAGGACTTGCTTCCATCTAGCCTCACGTTCTCTCTCCCTCTTGCTTTTACTGCCTTGAGTCTTTCTCTCGCTAACTTTTAAAGCTGACAAATGAAGAGGATAAAGAGCAGCGATGGGTAGGGGGGTGAGATGGAGGGCTGATTACATTAGAGGAACATGCTGGACGTGGCACTCTTCTAATGAGCTCTACAAAGGCTTCTGGCTGTGTCTCTGGGGGTTTCAGAGGGATGTTACGCCTGATCCAGCGAGTGTCAACGTGTTCTCGTTGCCGTGTGTCTAAAACACGCAAAGGTGAATTAAAGGGTATTTGGGGACTTCCCTGTCTCTGCTCTGTCACCGTGGAAACGGCTGTAATTGGCAGTGAAGGGAGATGATGAATGGGCGCTCTCAGTGGGATTCTGAATAAGAGTATGATTTAGAAAGGCTCCTCAGCTGACTGAGGGACGTTGGTGTCTGGAACACCTGAGAGGTTTCTCTCTGCTGCTGTGTGGATGAACTAAGGGACTGAGGTTCATCTGCTGACCTCTAGCTTCTCTTCAGGGTTTGGGAGTTCAAACTGAACTAATATGTCTCTGTGTTGGCAAATACTTTGGCCTGGGAGACGTACAGTTGCTGTCGGATGTTTATGTCCACTCATCTATGCAATCAATGCTTTATTCGACCCGTTCTGCTAGTTGCATCATTTTATGTATCTGTTGTGCTAAAGTGGCCTATTAAATGATGGGGAGTATGATTTTTTTTCAAGCCATGTTTGGGATTGTGGGGCTCTGATTTCGCAGCGACAGATGTGTTGCCAAAAGGTCAAAGATGGTGGTGATGAATTCATGAATTTAAGGTGTATTCTATCCCAACACATCCCACAAAGTGTTATTTCTGCCTTTTTTAGTTTGACATTAGATTGTTTGGTTTTGGCTGGTCCGATGTTCCATGTGGACCACTTTAATGTGATGTAAATGAGTCCCATCAGGGTTCTGTACATGAGCTGCTCTGATCCCCCACTTCATCAGCAAAGTGCACATATATTTATATTATATTGTAGATATGTTTATACTGTTTAATTTGTACTGTATTGCACCGACTACGCCAAAACAAATTCCTTGTATGTCCAAAAACGTACTTGGCAATAAAGCTTTTCTGATTCTGATTCTGATTAAAAAACATTCACCCATCCTGTTCCTGCTGGATCCATTTTCTGGTTTCTGCAACATTGTCCCATAAGACTGGATCTGATATTTATCTCTGAAAAGCGGAGGACCTTCAGCTCCTCTGATTGACTCCTGGGAGGCTCTTTGTAAAGTCTAACCTGCACACATCCATATGCAGACATATTTAAAGATGATCCCCCAGATGCCATCAGCCTCTCCTGCAGTAGCTCTCCAGGTGTAGGAAAAATAACCCTTTGGTTGACCTTACTGCACTAATAGATTGTTCTTCCGGCAGTATTTGTGAAATAATTGAACCTTTTGTCCTCCATTAACACACAGCGTGCACGTCCAGCTGACCTAATAAAGGCTGACAAGTGAAGGCAACGTTTGAGCTTTTATCTGGATGCGTTTCTTCCTACTGCAGCAGACAGAAACTATTTTAGCTGAAAGCAGTTATTTTTAATGGCGTCCTTCCTTTGTGAGCCCTGAACCTGAAATTATAGCATCTCTTGTTTTTTAGCAAATGATTGAATGAATGCTGCTGAGAGTTTTTAGTTTGGACAGAGAGGATGGCACCAGAACATTGCTCTTTGGATCAGCCACTGTTGTGATATAAAGTCAAGCTGCACAGAGCATTGATTAGTCTTCAAGATGGTGCCATTATCCAGATAATCCCTTTCCCTCAGGCAGCTCTTCCCAGTAAGACGCCTTACACAGTCTGAAGGTCTCCGTTTGGCTCATTTTATCTCTTTTTTGTAAAATCATCTAGGATCAAACAACAGCCTTTTTGTCATGGCATCTGTAACCACCACTATCCTGCATTCGCCTCTAATCTGTCTGGCAGACTGTGACACTGAAGCCTTTCTGCCTCCCTCACCAGGAACACCATTCAGAGAAGGTCAGGAGCGGGACCTGAAGGACGCCTTAAAGGGGACCGATCCCTCCATCCCGCTTGTGTTTGTCAGTGGGAACCATGACCTCGGCAATACCCCGACTCCCAGCACGGTGGAGCAGTACTGCCGTGCCTGGGGGGATGACTACTTCAGTTTCTGGGTGAGCAGAAATAAAAACGAGTGAAAGAGAATAAAAACCATGGCTGCTCATTGTTTTCTTTATTTCTAATCAAAGATCTGAAGTGCACAGTTTTACTTCACTTGTCCTGCTTTCTCGAGCAACAGTGCAGTCGGTTTTCATCTTTGTCCATTAATGCCAGAAAGAGCAAACAGAAAAACACATTCAGAACATTAGTGTTTAGCTGGGAAAACTAAAAGGTCAGTAAATGTTTGATACTTTTGCAAATTAGTGAGTGTTTCCTTAAAAAAGTGCATCCATATAGTGCTTCAATAATCTCCTGGGTTTACATGCTTAGTTTCTGTGTGTGGAGATGCTAAAGTGAAATATGCTTCATATGCAGGTACACCATAAAATATGATAACAGCAGACTTAACTGATCCCACAGCAGCAAATGTAATTGTTAAAGCAGCTGATGAGGTTTTGAAGTTCACTCCTGGTCATTGGGTAAAAATAAACCATCGTTACTCATTAACAGGAGAGAAAGAGAAGGACTTGAGACTCTCCACAAATTAATATTTTAAGATGCTGATACATGGTTGTCAAAATGTTGACAAATAAAAATAATGAAATGTGGGGTGAATCTGTTTTCATTGCCCTTTTCTTTGATACCCTACATTAAAATAATGGGAAACCAGCTGCTATCATTCATGTGTGATCTAATCTAGTAAATCAGTGTCGTTCGTACAGATGAAATATCAAAGCACTTCACAAAGAGAGCCCAAACATTAAAACAGGATGAAAAAGTCAAAAAGCAAATGTGCTTATGGGTCATTATAAGCACAGCTGTTCACTATGGACATGAGAGGAACATGGTCTGGTCTGATGACACATTAGAGCATAGCATCCACACTTTGAAACATGGTGGTGGCAGCATTATGCTGTGGGGATGATTTGCTTCATCAGGGACAGGGAAGCTGGTCAGGGTTGATGGGAAGATGGATGGAGCTAAATCCAGGACAATTCTGGAAGAAAACCTGTTAAGAGACTGCAGAAGACCTGAGACTGAGGTGGAGGTTCACCTTCCAGCAGGAGAACCAGCCTGAACATCCAGCCATACAGTCTATCACTCCTTCACTGCTATGAAGGGCCTGAACACTGGTGTTTGCAGTCGTCATATGACAGAACGTCCTTCAAGGCACGACCTGTTCGGCTGGACATGCATTGAATTTGTTGTTTTCCTTCTCACGCTCATGTTTTCCCAGGTGGGTGGTGTTCTCTGCCTGGTTCTGAACTCCCAGCTGTTCTACGACGCCTCGGCCTGCCCTCAGCTGAAAGAGGCTCAGGAGACGTGGCTGGAGGCACAGCTGAGCAGGGCCTCCTCCTCCTCTTCTACGGTAAGATGCCGCGACTTTCAGTGATTCATGTAGATCCTCTATGAGATCATTTCTTCGTGAACTGCGTGTGGATCTTATTTGTCAGATGCTGCTGACATAATTTTTTTCTCTTTTTGGCTTAGGAGCCCAAATCAAAACACATCTTGGTTTTCCAGCACATTCCTCTGTACGTAAAGAGCCCCGATGAAGAAGATGACTACTTCAACCTGCAGAAGGACGTTAGGCAAAGACTAATGGACAGATTCAAAAGGGCAGGTAGGGCTACAGCACATGTACCTCCTCGTTTCTCTGATTGAACACGCTCACATTGTTACGTATGAGGTGTAAATCATGGTTTCATCACTGAAGCCATTTTCCTCATTTACTGCTGCTGTGTTTTCCTTTATGCTGATGGATTTAGGCCACCGTGAGGCGGTCTTAATGCGTCTTAGCAAAGATTGCCATTAAAACTGTTCCTTCCAGCCATATCCAAGAGAAGCAGAATTGGGATCTGAGCCCAAAGAATGAATATGCTATTAGCCAGAAGAACAAGAGAAGCTCCTGGCTCACACACACTGCACAGCTAATCAATTAATGCAGTTACATCCTATAATTCCTTAATCAAAATCCATTGTTGGAGGCTTACAAGAGAGCGATACAAGGGTACTCACCGAGGAAACGCCAACAAGTTCTGACTCTGCTAACGTACTCGTGTATGTTCCTCTCTGAGCTCTATAGTTTTATTCTGCGCCCAGAATAAAACTATAGAGCTGTTCTGTTCTTCATTAAGTAAGCCGTTGACATGGAGAAGTTTTATATTTGAGCAGCTAATAGAATTTAGTCCAGAAGAGAAATGCGGCTTTAGTAACAGCCGAAGTATTACATGTTTTATTGTGTAAAAGCTGTTGATGATGCACTGTTTCTCTGCTCCAATAAAAACCTGAATAAATGTCCTTCTTACTCGGTGGCCCTCCAGTCTACATCTCACTGGTCTGATGCTCCAGAGGTCAGGGTCCAGTTGGGAGGACTGGATGCTGTTGGTTTATCTCTGCAATCAGATCACTTCTAACACGTCAATGTAAATCACTGAAGTTCTGGCCATTCCAGACAACGTGGTCCAACAGAAGCTGGGGATTTAATTTGGCATTTGTGAGCTTCTTTTATTTCTACTTCTGTATTCCTGTCACACTGTTGGGTAATTTTCATTTATCGTCCTTCTCCTAATCTCAGTTTTTGCCTGTTGTTGCAAAATTAATTAAGCATCTCTACTGCGTGTACTTAGTGTGCAGTTTTTGTGTTCAGTCTTCTCCATGGAAAGTCCAGTTGTCAGGAACATTTGTTGCATGCATGACATATTGAACCCCTCAGTATCTACACGTTATCTCAGCAGCACAGAAAAGGTGTGACTCTAATTATTCTCATTCGGGCTCATCAGAGCGAACGGTTCCACTCTGGAAACTTTTGACTGCCTCTTCTCTCCAGATAATGAAACCGTCTGTTTGTGATGACCTCCTCATGGTTGGTAGGGTGCAGATTCTTTTTAATTGCACAAGCAGTCACTACTGTGGTTTGACCCACATTATAGAGCAGCTTTTATTGCTTTTTTTCACGTGAAATAAAAATGACAGGTTGGACATGTGCAGTTAGAACTGTTTCTGTAAATTGGCTGCTTTGACTAAATATTTTCCTTCACTGTGTTCAGCACAGTAGACTTGTTGAAGAGAGTTCTTTACTCATCGTTATTTCTGGGCTTCTTCTCGTCGGTCAAAGCTGAGTTTCTACGTTTCATATTCTTCAGTTCATGAATGCAGCTCAGCTAACGTTTAATTTCTGCAAATAGAAATGTGGTGTGTAGGAAACAGATGCATAAACTGTAGGGTTATACTCATGATGATGTAAAATGTCCATCATTTATGTGGAGGGGCACAACCAGATGCTCCTCAGAGAGGATTGAGGTCTTGTGATTGTGGACCAGTATATTCTACCACCACCATCTTCTCCCCGTCTCTGTACCAGACTTATATCCTCCTAACTTTGTTCTATTGTTCAAATGTAAAATAATAAGAATGCAGCTGACAATTTTCTGGGAATTATCATCTTTCCTCAGGGATCTATAGTACTTTTTGAAAGTATTAATACATTGTGAGCTTTTTCACACAAGCCTTAATGTATTTAATTGGAGGTTTTATGTCATCAACCAACAGAGAATAAACTTATCTTTTGAACAAAAAGGGAACCATGTAGTTTCCAACGTTCTTAACAAAATGTTGTGTGCATACGTGCAGTGTCTGCTGTAAAAATGCTAGGGGTATGAATACTTTTCAAGAGCTTTGCATTTGTAAATTAGGGTGCAGCTGTGAAATGTGTTGGAACTGTAGAGCTATGCATGCATACAGTGTTAAAATGAGCTGCACAGTGAGCTACACGTTGCGTGTTTGTTTCATGCTTCCTGGTGCAGCTGAGCTCTTCAACAGTAAAGACACGTTTATTACACCAGGGTACCCGCGGGGTCTTAAAAGTATTTAAAAAGTCTTGAATTTTGTACTAAATAATTAAGGCCTTAAAAGTATTACATTTTGAAGACAAATTATAAAATGCCATAAAGGTCTTAATTTATTTTATCCTTTAGTGAGACAATAAATGCTAAAATGTCCTAAAATACTGAAGCAAAATGTGTTGTTGGTGTGTGCGAGCAATGTAAGAATTAACGCGTCCAATGACGAATATCCGTTTTACGAAGGGCACGTCAGCTGAGTTTCTCCCGCGGGCTCAGTGAGTGGTGGGAAAACAAAACCACCTTGTTAGTAAGTTAACTTAGTGTGCTTCAGAATGGGCAAGTGTCGTTTTAACCCGAAGTGGCAGCAGAATCCAAAATACGAGTGGGTTAAACCTAATTCGGACAATGACCATGAGGCCCAATGCTGTTTGTGCCAAAAATCTTTTAAGCTGGGGACGATGGGACTTATGGCTATGGACTCCCATATGAAGAGCGCCAAACACGTTGCTTATGCTAGAGTTCACCAACAGCAGGCACCTATTGCTCAGTTCTGTTCAAAGCAAGGCTCTACTTTAACAACCAGCTACTGCAAGTAATACTGAAGCCTCCGCATCATCGGTAGTACAGCCGGTGAACCTGCGAGCTCATTCGCCAACTTTTCGGGCAAAGGTGATTTGGATCCTGAAAACAATTTCGGACCACCACTCATTTACTTCGAACGACGAAATTAGCGTAAAGTGGATTGCTGTACTTTTTGAACCTAATCTGCATTTTATCTCTTGTATAACCAAAAGGTTGCTTGTAAGGCAATAGTGAGTGGTGTTGACTCTTAATGTGAGAAACATGCATATTTTTTTTATTGTGTTATTGCACAGCTCACAAAGTTAATGTCTATTATATATGAAAGTCTTAATAAAATAAGTTCAAGTACCTGGCGATTATTTTCTCAGGGTTAAAATCCATAGATTTTTTATTATATCATTCATAATTTTATAGCCATAGCTGTGAAATTGGCATTAAATTTCCTTCTAGGTGATCTTAAAAAGGTCTTAAAAAGTCTTAAATTTCACTCGGAGAACCCTGGGGGTACCCTGTACACACTGAGGATTTTACTATCATTTCATTATCATTGTTAATCATTAAACTCACTGTTCTGAAGAACAGACTAGGTCACTGCTTCCAATGGTGGACGCAACCAACGTTTGTGCTGCAAGTCTTTCCAAGGAGATATCAAGGAGATCTAATCTTTTCTGTGCCTTGGTCAGGCTCCAACATAGGATACCTATGAGACAGGTTGTCACCTAATATCCAATGATCTAGTAGAGCATTAACTCCTAATTAGGGTGCCTCATATGGCACACATCACTGATAAAACACTAGTTGGGACAAAATATGTGGAGAGCCTGCAGCTTCCTGAATGTTAGCAAACATCTAACCCCCCAGTCAGAAGAAAGGAAGAAGCAGAAGTTTAATATACAATATTTCTTCTAAAGATTTTTGAGTCCAGAGTAAACTGAATGAAACTTAGTGACCTAAAGATAAAATAATTATTGAAAACAAGATGGCAGCAGATTAAAGATCTGACCTGAACAGATGTTTGGTTTTCTTGTCTATTTGCAGATTATTAACAGTGTGGCTCAGATGATTGCTGCATATAAAAGCTGTGATGCACAGATAATAGTTTGGATATCAGGGGACACTCATCGCTGTTTTTTCTGTATTTTCTCTGCAGACCTCAGAATTCGATTTTCTTCCATTTGCATTCAATATGTTTTCATCACTCTGACTGCTTACGCTGGAAGTTTTCTAGGATCTCTAATAATACCAACCCCTACCCCCCCTGCCTGCCTCCAACCCCCCATCCCCACCCCAGTCTTTAACACAGAGAAAAACAGAAAAGATCTGGTGGTGTTTCAGGTGATTGGTGTCCTCCGCAACACACAATGTTTTCAGGATAGACCGTGGAGATTTCTCTTTCTTACGAGCATATCCAGTGAACATGTCCAAGCAGGAAAATGTATAGAAACCAGGAAAGTTGAAGTGCCTGTAATGATCCCCTTATGAGTGTGATATTTTTGTTTTAATATCCCCGAATACAGAGGAAAGCTTTTATTTAGTTCAGGATATGAAGCCGGACAGTCTTTAAACGGTGATGTTCTCCAATCTTTGTATAAAGCTAAATGGGTTTATTATTGTCTGCTGCAGAAGAGAAACTCCATTCATGATAATTTACTCTATTATAAGAACAATAACACAGATGACGTTTTTAAGTCTCTTAATGCGCCCGCTGCTGATGGCACTCAGGCACTAGATTAAGGTGCCCAAAATGCTACTTGGACTGGTAGTGAAGTTGGCTGGATGCTGGTTGGATGCTGTCTGGATGCTGGTTGGATGCTGGTTGGATGCTGGATGGATGCTGGTTGGATGCTGTCTGGATGCTGGCTGGATGCTGGTTGGATGCTGGCTGGATGCTGGTTGGATGCTGTCTGGATGCTGGTTGAATGCTGGTTGGATGCTGTCTGGATGCTGGTTGAATGCTGGTTGAATGCTGGTTGGATGCTGTCTGGATGCTGGTTGAATGCTGGTTGGATGCTGTCTGGATGCTGGTTGAATGCTGGTTGGATGCTGTCTGGATGCTGGTTGGATGCTGGTTGAATGCTGGTTGGATGCTGGTTGGATGCTGGTTGAATGCTGTCTGGATGCTGGTTGGATGCTGGTTGGATGCTAGTTGGATGCTGGTTGGATGCTGTCTGGATGCTGGTTGAATGCTGGTTGGATGCTGGTTGAATGCTGGTTGGATGCTGGTTGGATGCTGTCTGGATGCTGGTTGAATGCTGGTTGAATGCTGGTTGGATGCTGTCTGGATGCTGGTTGGATGCTGGTTGAATGCTGGTTGAATGCTGGTTGGATGCTGTCTGGATGCTGGTTGAATGCTGGTTGGATGCTGTCTGGATGCTGGTTGGATGCTGGTTGGATGCTGGTTGAATGCTGGTTGGATGCTGGTTGAATGCTGGTTGGATGCTGGTTGGATGCTGGTTGAATGCTGGTTGAATGCTGGTTGGATGCTGGTTGGATGCTGGTTGAATGCTGGTTGGATGCTGTATGAATGCTGGTTGGATGCTGGTTGAAACTGATTGGATGCTGGTTGGATGCTGTCTGGATGCTGTATGAATGCTGGTTGGATGCTGGTTGAATGCTGGTTGGATGCTGGTTGGATGCTGTCTGGATGCTGTATGAATGCTGGTTGGATGCTGGTTGGATGCTGTATGAATGCTGGTTGAAACTGGTTGGATGCTGGTTGGATGCTGTCTGGATGCTGTATGAATGCTGGTTGGATGCTGGTTGAATGCTGGTTGGATGCTGGTTGGATGCTGTCTGGATGCTGTATGAATGCTGGTTGGATGCTGGTTGGATGCTGGTTGGATGCTGTCTGGCTGCTGTATGAATGCTGGTTGGATGCTGGTTGAATGCTGGTTGGATGCTGGTTGAATGCTGGTTGGATGCTGTCTGGATGCTGGTTGGATGCTGGTTGAATGCTGGTTGAATGCTGGTTGGATGCTGTCTGGATGCTGGTTGAATGCTGTCTGGATGCTGGTTGGATGCTGTCTGGATGCGATGCTGGTTGAATGCTGGTTGGATGCTGGTTGGATGCTGTCTGGATGCTGGTTGAATGCTGTCTGGATGCTGGTTGGATGCTGGTTGGATGCTGTTTGGATGCTGGTTGGATGCTGGTTGGATGCTGTCTGGATGCTGGTTGGATGCTGTATGAATGCTGGTTGGATGCTGGTTGAATGCTGGTTGGATGCTGGTTGGATGCTGTCTGGATGCGATGCTGGTTGAATGCTGGTTGGATGCTGTCTGGATGCTGGTTGAATGCTGGTTGAATGCTGGTTGAATGCTGTATGAATGCTGGTTGGATGCTGGTTGAAACTGATTGGATGCTGGTTGGATGCTGGTTGAATGCTGGTTGAATGCTGGTTGGATGCTGGTTGGATGCTGGTTGAATGCTGGTTGGATGCTGTATGAATGCTGGTTGGATGCTGGTTGAAACTGATTGGATGCTGGTTGGATGCTGTCTGGATGCTGTATGAATGCTGGTTGGATGCTGGTTGAATGCTGGTTGGATGCTGGTTGGATGCTGTCTGGATGCTGTATGAATGCTGGTTGGATGCTGGTTGGATGCTGTATGAATGCTGGTTGAAACTGGTTGGATGCTGGTTGGATGCTGTCTGGATGCTGTATGAATGCTGGTTGGATGCTGGTTGAATGCTGGTTGGATGCTGGTTGGATGCTGTCTGGATGCTGTATGAATGCTGGTTGGATGCTGGTTGGATGCTGGTTGGATGCTGTCTGGCTGCTGTATGAATGCTGGTTGGATGCTGGTTGAATGCTGGTTGGATGCTGGTTGAATGCTGGTTGGATGCTGTCTGGATGCTGGTTGGATGCTGGTTGAATGCTGGTTGGATGCTGGTTGGATGCTGTCTGGATGCTGGTTGAATGCTGTCTGGATGCTGGTTGGATGCTGGTTGGATGCTGTCTGGATGCTGGTTGGATGCTGTCTGGATGCTGGTTGAATGCTGTCTGGATGCTGGTTGGATGCTGTCTGGATGCGATGCTGGTTGAATGCTGGTTGGATGCTGGTTGGATGCTGTCTGGATGCTGGTTGAATGCTGTCTGGATGCTGGTTGGATGCTGGTTGGATGCTGTTTGGATGCTGGTTGGATGCTGGTTGGATGCTGTCTGGATGCTGGTTGGATGCTGTATGAATGCTGGTTGGATGCTGGTTGGATGCTGGTTGGATGCTGGTTGGATGCTGTCTGGATGCGATGCTGGTTGAATGCTGGTTGGATGCTGTCTGGATGCTGGTTGAATGCTGTCTGGATGCTGGTTGGATGCTGGTTGGATGCTGTTTGGATGCTGGTTGGATGCTGGTTGGATGCTGTCTGGATGCGATGCTGGTTGAATGCTGGTTGGATGCTGTCTGGATGCTGGTTGAATGCTGTCTGGATGCTGGTTGGATGCTGGTTGGATGCTGTTTGGATGCTGGTTGGATGCTGGTTGGATGCTGTCTGGATGCGATGCTGGTTGAATGCTGGTTGGATGCTGTCTGGATGCTGGTTGAATGCTGGTTGGATGCTGGTTGGATGCTGTCTGGATGCTGGTTGGATGCTGGTTGAATGCTGGTTGGATGCTGTCTGGATGCTGGTTGGATGCTGGTTGAATGCTGGTTGAATGCTGGTTGGATGCTGTCTGGATGCTGGTTGAATGCTGTCTGGATGCTGGTTGGATGCTGGTTGGATGCTGTCTGGATGCTGGTTGGATGCTGTCTGGATGCTGGTTGAATGCTGGTTGGATGCTGGTTGGATGCTGGTTGGATGCTGTCTGGATGCTGGTTGGATGCTGGTTGGATGCTGGTTGAATGCTGGTTGAATGCTGGTTGGATGCTGTCTGGATGCTGGTTGGATGCTGTCTGGATGCTGGTTGAATGCTGTCTGGATGCTGGTTGGATGCTGGTTGGATGCTGTTTGGATGCTGGTTGGATGCTGGTTGGATGCTGGTTGAATGCTGTCTGGATGCTGGTTGAATGCTGTCTGGATGCTGGTTGGATGCTGTCTGGATGCTGGTTGAATGCTGTCTGGATGCTGGTTGAATGCTGGTTGGATGCTGGTTGGATGCTGGTTGGATGCTGTCTGGATGCTGGTTGGATGCTGGTTGAATGCTGGTTGGATGCTGGTTTTCTTCACCTATAGTGCCAACAGGGTTCCAGTTATCATCACCCTGGAGCCTCAGCTGAGGTCCTCCATCTTAGTTTACCTAAATCAGAATTGTCACATAAAATAAAATGAACAACATTTAAATTACAATTTGGAATGTAACAAAATAGGAAACAAGCCAGCTGGGTTGAATACTTTTGCAAGGCCCTGCATGTAACCCACTGTTGGGGTTGTTAACAGTGGGAATGTGGTTCTTTTTCCACATATTTATCCTTTGTTTGAAGTGATTGCTGCAGGAAACCTTCTCATCTGAAGGAAACGTGCGGCTCCAGGTGAAGTTTCTGATGGTGGGAGATGATTTCACTAATGAACAGCTGGTTGGTATTTAGACAGAAACACAATGTTGTTCACTAACTCAGGTTGCAGAGGTCCTTTATTTGTTCAGATCATTTAAATATGACACAGGAGCTAAATGGAATGAAGTCAATCATATTCATTATTTTCTTTAATCACTGGATTCTGAGGTTCATAAAAACTTTTAATTTAACTTGTGAAGTTTTCTCAGTCAAAAAGAAGGAAATAGAAAACAGTAATAATAACTGGGTTTAAGACTCTTACGTGTCTTTGCTTAGTGCTGGACAGGACGGTCTTTTTATGGTTTCATTTCATTGAAATCAGTGAATTTAAAGTGATGACCTCTGACCTCTGACGTCCTGCTGCAGCTGGGACTCGTCTCAAAGGGCAGCTACTGTTTTTCTGTCATTATGGGAGAATTTAAATAGTCTTCTACTTTTCCCCACATATACTGTGGCTGACATTTTCAGAGGTCAGCTTCATCTTCTGTCTCCAATACAGCAGCAGTGGCTAGCTTCTTTCCTCCTGCTTGTTTATTTCTTCTATGCACAGACAGTTTTTTCTGGTGATTGAAAATCCTTTTCTCTCTCAGATTTGCTCTCTTTCTTTCTCCGAGTGTCCTCTAGAAAACATTTTGACTGAAAAAAGTTTGACTTCTAAAGCCGTATGATGATGCCGCTCTAGAAAGGACGAACTTTAATTGAATTCAGGTCCGGGTGTCACTTCTTCTTCTTTAGAATCGATTTTTTTGGTGGAAAAAAGCAGATTGGTTTTATCTACTGATGTGATGCAACAGGCTGCAAACTGTTAACAAACAGAAAGTATTCCAATGGCGTCCATCATCTTCATCCTCCTGGATCACAGGCTCTTTACACTAACCAGCCAGCTCTGCTTCTGCTCATCCTTTCATAGTGTCTCCTGTTGACTCAGTTGCACTGGAAGAGATTCAGTTTGTTCACGTTCTTGTGTTGTTGTGCTTTCTTCTCCTCATCAGGCTCCTACAGCAGCTGCACACTGTTTGGAGGTTCCTTAGGTAGTTCCTAAAACGTTAGTTTATAATAAGCTCATTAGTCATGGAACAAGCAGGTCCTGATCTCAACTTTGATGATGTACAAAACCCACTGAAGCTCCAACATTAACATGTAAACAACGTTTGGAAGTAATGCAAAAGTATTCATACCCAATCAACTCTCTTCAGGTTTTGTCATATTACAACCAAGAACTTAACATTTTTTATATTTGAACACAAACTAGTTCCTAATATTAAGGATAGATGGTTCTCAGATTTTCTTTAAATGTAAAAATCTGAAAAGTGTGATGTGCATATGTGTTCAGCCCCTTTACGTGTTATACCTTTTAAATAAAATCCAGTCCCCAACATTCAGAGGTCACCTAATCAGCTGTGTGTAATTTAAACTGAGTCTACCTGCAGATGTTCTGTTTCTAGTCTCAGAGGTTCTGTAGAGAACATTGGAGAACAACCAGCCTCATGGAGGCCAAATAAAACAGCAGACAATTCAGGGAGAACGTTCTCGAGAAGTTTGGACATCCACCTAATCTGACAGGCTGAGCAAGGAGAGCATTATTCAGCGAAGTAGCCAAGAGTTACTCTGGAAGAGCTGCAGAGATCCACAGCCCAGGTAGGATCATCTGTTAGCAATTACCAAACTTTGGCCTTTAAAGAAGAGTAACAAGAAGAAAGATGTTGAATGACGGAGCTTAGATGTCCTGTTTGAATTATGCTACAAGCCATGTCAGGGAGACACCGAAGATTTAAAGAAGGTGTCCTGCTCAGGTGAGACCAAAATTGTACTTTTTGGCCTACATGCCAAGCAATGTGTGATGGCAGCATCATGCTGTGGGGATGTTTTTGTTCAGCAGGAACAGGGAAGCTGGTCAGAGATGATGAGAAGATGAATGGAGCTAAATCCAGGATCATCCTGAAAGAAAACCTGTTAGAAGCTGCAGAAGACCTGAGACTGAGGTGGAGGTTCATCTTACGGCAGGAGAACCATCCTGAACATACAGCCAGGAATACAATGGTTGGTTTAGAGTGGCCTAGTCAAAGTCCAGACCTAAATCCAACTGAAAATCTGCAAGATGGGAAAACTTCCACAGAAGTCAGACTGAACCTGAACTATTGTCCTGCAGCTGTATAATATATACACCTGCAGGTATATAATATATACACCTGCAGGTATATAATATATACACCTGCAGGTGTCTACAGTGCCTTGTGAAAGTATTTGGCCCCCTTGAACTTTTCAACCTCTTGTCACATTTCAGGCTTCAAACATAAAGATATAAAATTCTAATATTTTGTGAAGAATCAACAACAAGTGGGACACAATCGTGAAATTTATTGGATGTGTCAAACGTTTTTAACAAATAAAAAACTAAAAGTGAGGCGTATAATATTATTCAGCCCCCTTGCATTAATACTTTGTAGCTCCACCCTTTGCTGCAATTACAGCTGCAAGTCTCTTGGAGTTTGTTTCTATCAGTTTTCACATCCAGAGACTGAAATTCTTGTCCATTCTTCCTTGTAAAACAGCTGGAGCTCAGTGAGGTTGGATGGAGAGCGTTCATGAACAGCAGTCTTCAGCTCTTTCTACAGATTCTCCATTGGATTCAGGTCTGGACTTTGACTGGGCCATTCCAACACCTGGATATATTTATTTGTGAACCATTTCATTGTAAATTTGGTTTTATGTTTTGGATCATTGTCTTGTTGGAAGATAAATCTCCGTCCCAGTCTCAGGTCTCTTGCAGACTCCAACAGGTTTTCTTCCAGAATGGTTCTGTATTTGGCCCCATCCATCTTCCCATCAATTTGGACCATCTTCTCTGTCCCTGCTGATGAAAAGCAGGTCCAAACCATGATGCTGCCACCACCATGTTTAACAGTGGGGATGGTGTGTTCAGGGTGATGAACTGTGTTGCTTTTACACCAAACATATCGTTTTGCATTGTGGTCAAACAGTTTGATTTTGGTTTCATCTGACCAGAGCACCTTCTTCCACATGTTTGGTGTGTTTCTCCCAGGTGGCTTGTGGCAAACTTTAAACGAGACTTTTTATGGATATCTTTGAGAAATGACTTTCTTCTTGCCACTCTTCCATAAAGGCCAGATTTGTGCAGTGTACGACTGATTGTTGTCCTATGGACAGACTCTCCTACCTCAGCTGTAGATCTCTGCAGTTCATCCAGAGTGATCATGGGCCTCTTGGCTGCATCTCTGATCAGTCTTCTCCTTGTTCCAGATGAAAGTTTAGAGGGACGGCCGGGTCTTGATAGATTTGCAGTGGTCTGATACTCCTTCCATTTCAATATGATTGCTTGCACAGAGCTCCTTGGGATGTTTAAAGCTTGGGAAATCTTTTTGTATCCAAATCCAGCTTTAAACTTCTCCACAACAGTATCTTGGACCTGCCTGGTGTGTTCCTTGGTCTTCATGATGCTCTCTGCGCTTTGAACAGAACCCTGAGACTATCACAGAGCAGGTGCATTTATACAGAGACTTGATTACACACAGGTGGATTATATTTATCATCATCAGTCATTTGGGACAACATTGGATCATTCAGAGATCCTCACTGAACTTCTGGAGTCAGTTTGCTGCACTGAAAGTAAAGGAGCTGAATAATATTATAATACACGTTTCAGTTTTTTATTTGTTAAAAAAGTTTGACACATCCAATAAATTTAATTCCTCTTCATGATTGTGTCCCAGTTGTTGTTGATTCTTCACAAAAAATTAGAATTTTATATCTTTATGTTTGAAGCCTGAAATAACTGCCTTTAAGTTTGAGGTATAATGTGATGAGTTATGAGGAGGTTTATGGAATATGAATATTTCTGCAGTGATCTGCATTTATACTCAAGAATAATTAGTTTAACAGGAAACAGACGGATGGACTGATCCGGGCCAGGCAGGAGCAACTGGACTAGTGTTGCTTGATGTAACGACACAGATGCAGCGCTAAGATGTCATGTTTGCCTATGGTGGAAGCTCGCTGACGGTGCGTGGTGGCGTGTGGGAAGAGGATCATCAGAGACTTGCTGACAGCTCACACACATGTACACATGTACAGTTCCTGTCTGTTTGCTGACTAATCATGTCTGTAGGAGTTTCACACCACGATGAGCAAAAACTACGTCAACATTGTTTGTTTTTCCGTCCCTATTGTTGAAGATTAATTTCTGTCTATGACTTTGTCAGTGTGAGCATGTTCCCTTCCCACTTTCTGTCTGCATGAGGTTAGGAAGTAGAATCTGGGAGAACATTTCTCCAGTCTGCACCGACAACGGTGTCATCAGGTGATTCCCACGATGCATTTTGACCCATTCATACCTTTTTTGTGTTTCTTGTTGTGGTAAAGTTGAAAACACAGATCTAGATGATGACACATGATCACCGATGTAAACTTGGAGGATGTTTGTGGCCTTGCAGGGCTCACCTGGAAGCATCGAGGACACGCATTCAATTAAAGCTTCAGTCCTGAAATGCTGTGATGGCTGTGAGCCCGGCTAAAAGTCACAGACAGGTGGATGCATGCGATGACACTTCATGCTCTGAGTGGAAATCAATTTAACCTGGGTACATACACACAAGCTCAAATCATCAATTTCCTTCTATGGAAGATTAATAATTTAATGGTCCACCATGTGCAGCCACTGTCCTCGCTGAGCTAATATAAATTGAGGTCATGTTTGTGTTCTGGTGAAGGCTGATCGCAACGAGGCTGACTCCAAAAACATTGAGAACTCATCTGTATTTGTTGTGCAGGACTCTAGGAGACCAACGTCTGATTCTAATGAAGATGCTGCAGTTTATCCTCCTTCAGTTATTGTTTTTTTTAGTTGCTCGTCTCATTGAAGATGCAGCAGCAAGCAGCCGACTTTCCCTGCATGGAAACACTTGTGGTTAGGAGTTAAGAGTCTCCTTTTCAACAGCATCAGTAGATGGATGAGTGGCCTCGGCCTGATGTCCGATCCATGGATCAGTATCGTTCTGATGCTGATACTGGATCGGATCAGCTCCGTATCTCATTTGCTCAGACAGTAAAAGCCTGACCTCTACAGAAACTGGAGGATCAGAGCCATGTGTAGATATTTGCATGAAATATTTTTACACATATTAACCTCCAGGAGGCGTGTTACTTTGTTTAGGCTGCTTCTGGCACAGAGGGTCAGATATATGAATAATTTAGCCTTGTTTAATGCTTCATTTAGCTTTACTCGCTGTCCTTTTTCCATCTCCTTGTCTGTCGCTCTAAGGCGTGAAGGCGGTCTTCTCAGGCCATTATCACCGGAACGCTGGCGGGTGCCACGGCGGCCTGGACATGGTGGTGAGCTCAGCGATTGGCTGCCAGCTCGGCGATGACACCCACGGCGTCAGGGTGGTGGCGGTGACTGCTGACACCGTCGTCCACCGCTACCACAGCCTGGAGCAGCTGAGGGTGCGAGGCATGGACGAGGACCTCAGGAAGCTCCTGAAGACCTGAGCGCCGGCCAGGAAAACATGGATACTTTTTAAAACAGATGGGTACTTTAATACTTAGATAGCTTTGTTTTAAATTTCTGAGCCTGTCTTCCTATAAGTTTCCTGATGTTAATTCTTCATTTAATCTGAGAGAGTCAGACCTTAAAAATAGGAGTGCTCTCCATAGTTATTGGTACACCTGGTAAAATGTGCAAAAAGCCTTTAAATAAATGAATCTGAATGGCACAATCTCACTCTGAGGATATCCATCCATACGTCGAGAGAGAAAAATCCCAGAGCTTTCTGGGATCACCATTACAACCACTGGGTGCTTCTTACATGCCAACCTGCTGTTGAAAAACAAGCTCTTTCTGTCCAGGAGTTTACTAAATGCTCCTGGTGTGTTGGTCAGATGAGACCATGGTTGAGTTTTTTTTGAGACAAACACTCAGGTCTTGTCAAACAAAGGATAAAAATCACCTCATCCCCACTAATTGGTATGGTGGTGGATCTGTGAGGCTTTGGGCCTGTTTCCCTGGGAACCAGGATGAGATTAGGCTTTTTCAGTAAATTTATTTAAATGCTTTTTGCACATCTTCACCAATAAATGTAGGAGGGTGCTGTATAACGACACCCTAAGCTGCTGGTGACCTGGCAGAATCCGGCCTACGGTGGCCGGTACCATTTACCCGACCATTAATGGCACAAAGCAGCAAATTAAATGAGCACAGATGAAACGGCTCATCAGCCTCTTAACAAATGTACTGAAAATACAAAGAAGTGCAGTTCATGTTGACTGAACTGTATGTTTCCAGGGCTCCAACTCTTCAGGCTTTCGAGACCCAAACTATGAAGCAATCAGTAGTTAAAGCATTAGCATTGGTTCTGAACACGAGTCACTTTTTTACAGCCTGGATATAAAAATGATGGAGGAAGTCGTGGTTGTTGTTTTAAATGAAGAGCAGCAGTGAATTCGATGAACCTTGATTAAATGCTCACTGCTAGAAAATCTTGTTTCAAGTAGAGCTGCAGTTTTCCCTCCATGTTCTGCCATAAAACGCCCCTCAAAGTAAAAGACTATGCTGTGTTGAAAAGCCATGGTGGCAGACAGAAGAAGCTTCAGCTCAGAACTATTTCCCTTCTTCATTTTACTCTGATCCTGTAAAAATAACTCCCTTCTTCCTCTAATTATTATGCTTAAAAATGTGTGAGAGGAATCTGTGGACAGCAGTGTCTCATTTAATTCATCTGTCAGCTTCCTGCTTATTCAGACATGACACCAACACCTGGAGTGTCCAGCAGATTATTGCAAAGTGCTGCATGTCTGAACAAAGCTTTACGGGATTGGACTTTTTATCTGCAGCTGTGCACACATGGCAGAGGCTTTAAAACTCCTGTGAATTTACGCTCACTCCTGCTGTTAGTGATGCATGTGTCCGAGCAGCGCTGGGAGTTTAAAACGTGTCTGAAAGGATTTTCCCTAAAACACATTCAAAGTAGCTCCATTAGTTAGGATCAGTTATTCAGAATTTCTTCTGTTTTTCCTCTTTGTGTCTGAAGATAAATGCAACTCTGCAAAGAGAGACTGAGGACCAGCTTTAAAAATGCCAGAATGTCCCTTTATTGATCCAGCCATAGACATTAATGGGATAGTTCAGGTTCTTAAAGGTTACAAGCAGTTAATATCTTACCTGCAGGAGACAAGTTTCTTGGTGCCATCGTTTAGTATAAATTCTGATTCTGGACCCAAGGACGGAGGTTAACAGTTAGTCTAAACGGGACCAAGACCAAGGCGGGCTTCTTCCATCTGTATACAACTTCCAGCAGCGGTTCATGCAGACGTTATTTTATGAAGCATGAAATTGTCTCCAAGTTCACGATGGACACTTATTTCCACAGAAGATGCTTGCTTACACAGGAAATGGAGCTCGGAGGCGGTACGCCACCATCATTCTTCCCCCTGTGTGAAACATACACTAACAGAAAAGGAGGATTAGTGTGAAAAATCATCAAAAAATGCTCTATCCTGACCTGAATTTATTCTAAAAGGAGAAACCAAGAGGAAGTTATCTCCTGAAGTCAGACTTGAACTGCTTATAACTGATATGAAGAGCCTCAAATCAAGGTCTGAACTTTCCCTTTAATGTTAGCCTTGTTGAAGACTATGCAAGCGTTTCCATTACTGTGTTCGCTTTGGTTTACCACAACTTTCCCCCTAAACACAAATACATGAGCTGAATTTTACCATAAGGTCGGTTCTGCTTGGAACTAATGGGCTGAACCAAGCCTTTAGTCTCAGCTCTGAGATACAGGGGCATCTAAAACAGATAAAACTGTGGATTTATTTTAGTTATTCAGTTCAGAATGTCAAACTGTTATAGATTTATTACACGCATAGTGATATATTTTAAGCTTTTATTTATGTTAACTTTTATTACTTTTTGTTTAAATACCTAAATTATATTTTTAATAAAATTACATAAAACCAAGAAGTGAAATGAAAAGATTTTTAATACAGAAATTGTGGCCTTCTGAAAGTAACTATCAATGCTATAGACTTCATTTTTCTTTTACGCTTTTTCTTCCACTCAACTTTCCATTAATATACTTACAGCGCTCTGTTTCCTTAGCAATGAGCTTCAGTGATTGTCTGCCGGACACCACGATGCATGGTTTAGAGCATAACATGGTCATAACATTAGATTTCTGCATTAAAAATTATATTTATTGTTCTGATGTAAAATTCTAATTTTCAGAAAAAATCTTTTTGGTTTTCATTCGATTTTAGCCAGAATCATCAAACTTAACCAACAAATCCATGAAATATATTATTGTGTTATAAATCTATATGACTATTTTCACTTTTTAGTTGAAGTAGTGAAATGATGATATTGTAATAATTAGGATTCCAAATATAGCTGAGTGTGCAAAGACGTAAAGGACCCTGGAACAGAAATGGGTTGCTTAAATTCTTACAAATGAAATTGAAAAGTGGTTGTTTCATTTTGTTAAAATTTTAATTATGAATTGAAATGAGGTTATGTGGGTATAGAAGCAAGACTCCTTGCTTCCACTCTCGCTCAAAACTCTGCTCTCCTGCTCAACTTGCTTGCAAGTTTGCTGTGCTCTCCCTCAGAAGTATGTCACTGCACCGGAGAAGATACTACAAATAGTATCTTCTCCGGTTCAAATCCTGCGCTTTAACTTTGTCTGCAGAAATGAAACCTGCGCTCTCAAGAGTGTTTTTGCTGCTTTGCTCTCCCTTGGAACAGTGGTAACTCTGCCCGGTAACAGCTCCAGCCAATAGAATGACAGTGTGAGTTTGACTGGTGGGAGCTAAGCATTTTTTAATCAAGCCAGACTGTTTTGAGGGAGAGTAATAAGACATCTGAGAGAAAATCAGAAACTTTGTTATAAAACTGAACATTTATTTCTAAATTTGTCGCCAGACACCTTCAAATATTTTTAGATACATGAATATTCTGATGTGAATCTTTTCAGAAAATTCAACATTTAAGTCCCTGGTCTGTTTAAAAGCTGGTGAAGGTTTTAAATTAGTGGTAACCAGTGATTATGATGGGATGTATTAATGATTCCTGGTGAGACGGGGGGGCTTTAAAGTGAACAACAAATGTGGCCTAAATGACTCGTCTGGATTACATTTTCCATACAGACTCTGACTCCCATCCTGACGGACTAGGAGCGGGAGAGAGTTGTCATGGCAACCCATTAGTAACACGTGTGTGTTTGTGGGCGCCGGCTGAACATTCCCTTCGTCTGGGTGAGTCTGCGTCCGTCTGTGGACGCTGTGAAGGTGATTTTCCATCAGAGCCGCGATCTCTGACCTCATTTCACACGGATCCTCTGTTTCTTTGAGAAGCCACGGACAGATAATGAGTGTGATGCGTGAAAGACAACTCAGTCCATCGCCTTCATTTCCTGTCTGAGAAGGAGCCTTATGTCCTTATCTATTTTTATATCCTCATGGTGGCAGAGCTCATCGCTCTTCTTCCTTTCTGGGAGTACCGGTTTCAGAAGATATTCGCTGTCTGAATTTAGGGAATGTCACTCACTGGTTTCTGTGTTGCACACTAATGAATGACCATACTCACTGTGACTGTTGGATGTATTTTTATAATAAACGTGGATTTTAACTAATGGCTACATTGTGTGTCTGTGCTTTTTTCCAAGCCGTTTAAACACAAGAAGATCCAAAGCCAGGAACTCAAAAGGAAAGACATCAAGAACCTTTGAAAAACATTGCTTAAAATAAATCTTCAGTCTCAGGCTGTAATCAGACTTTTAGTTAAAAGCTGCTGTAAACCAAAATGTTTCCTGGCCTGAGTTAACCCTCCCGCAGTCCTGAAGGGGTCACATGGACTTGTGTGCGCTACTTGAGTTTCCCCGTCTCTTTGGTGGTTTTCCCACATGCTGGGCTGCAGGGAGCCCTCGAGATCACATTTCCAACCACTGCCCTAGATTTTTGGTCCTGCGGGGGTCAGAGCAACCCTGGGTGGAGTTCTTTCTGGTGCCTCCCATGACATCTGCCTCGCTCTGTACTAGCGCTTAGCCAGGAGTTTCTGAACATGTCAGATTTTCAGGCAGCTTGTTCGAGATCTGAGGAGCATACAAACTAACTTCTGCCTCACCTTGTTTGGTTCTGGTCCTGGAAACACAGTCAAATGCCTTAAGCTCAGTCACGGTGGGTGAAGAGAGTCTGTGAACCTTGGGATCCCCCAGAACTCCAGTCTTTGATTGCCGGCGCCCTCCATGGCCTCGATCTCTTATCAACGCGCCTGAGTCACATAGTTAGGCCATTAGTGGGACTCTGTAGAACTTGGGTGCATAAATGGGTGAGTCAGTCCTTTGATTTAGGTGTGTTGGACTTTGGACACATCAAAAGGTGGTAGGACACTAGAGTTTGACACCCCTGCCCCAGAATGAGCTGGAGGATCTGAGGGATATCTGGGTTTCCCTCCAGGACCAGTTGCTCCCGTGACCCGATCTCAGTAGACAATGAAAGGATTGATGCAATCTGTGGTTTCTGTCTCAGTTTGTGAGAGTTGAAGGAGATTAGAAGGTATGTGCAAAATACATGAATGACAAGTTTGATACAAGGACCCCACCATTCGGAACGGCGCCATGAATATTAAAACGATTCTCCTTCTTTATATATGTTGGTTCAGAGGTTAGCAGACAGTGTGAAATAAATGGCTCCTATTGGACTCAGAGTTGATTCCTGTGTGAATCAGAATTACACTTTTTATCTTTTACAAGCTTCCAGACAGCCAGAGAAAAAAATGTCTTTAGAAGACAATAAGTTTGTGGGCCGAAGTGAGCGTTGGCTTCCCTTCCTGCTCCTGTAATCTGCTGTGATGGATGAAGCTGCTTCCTGTTTGTTGATTCAACGGGATGTTGTGACCCTGAGGCCTGGCACATGTAGAAAAACTTCCAGCAGCCGACAGGATATATACGTGCAACAATAAAATGATTCCCCAATGTTTTTACTAAAATAAGGTCTCATCTGCCTTTAAACGCCTACAACAGGCTCAGGTATGGAAATCATACAGAAAATAGCTTTGTAATGCTAATCTAAGGTTGACATGCCGTTTACCAGTCAGTCATTCAATTAGTTGCCCAGTGACTTCATCCAATCCATCAGTTTTCAACCTCAGAAGGCTGAGAATGAAACTGCTGCATGAGATGTCGCCATTAAAACCTTCATTATAAAACCTTTAGAGCCTTATTTTTACTTGGTTTAATAAACTTCCTACAGGAACCTAAAGGCAGGAACACTTTATTCTACAGCACTAAGGTAATTCAAAGTACAGGAGCAAGCATTGAAATAATTACAGTAAAACTTACACAATTGGAAGTCAGTGAATGACCTACTGCTGCCATGAACTGTGTGTCCTCCCACAGAAGGTACTCCTGTTTGGTTTTTTCTGTATTCTCATTCCTCAGATGGTTGCAGAAGATCACGTCTCATACTGAGCCTGGTTCTACTGGAAGTTTATTCTTGTCCTAAATGAACGGTTTCTTTCCACTGTCGCCACATGCTTGCTGTAAAGTCTGTAAATGTCATCAATAAACTGCTTAAAAAGAAAGAAAGGTGGCTCTTTGACTCACACATAAACACACGCTTGGCCAGACTCTGATGCCACCGCCCCTTCGCTGTCTGCACAGTCCACAGGTGTTCTGGAGGGAACCAAATGAAAGCTACCATATCCAGTCATGACCTGACGTCAGGTTGCCACCTATCATGGCTGTGAGCCCACTGGCAGAGCGAGCCATCTGGGCGGCAGAGACCAGGCGATAGACCCATCTATTCCTGGGCCCCCCGGCCAGTGAGACAGACTGGAAGAGCTGGTTGTTGGGATCAGAGCTGTTGGGGATCAACGCTGGGCGATCGCTCGCCGACCTGTTTTCATCATTTTAGCTTTCAGTGGGGTCAATATTGTGCATGATTCACTTCATTTAATGCTTCACATCAGTTTCAGCCCGACTGACTGGCCACAGCTGCATGCTGAGTGTTTCATTAAGGCCTTAAATAATGACTCATATTTTTATGAATCTGTTGCCAGATTATACAAAATACGCAGTTTCACTCACTGATAAATGCTGCATGAAAATTTACAGGAAAGCTTCCTCAACATCTCTGCTGTCTTTCTTTCTTTTCTGTTTTTTACCGTCTATATTTCCATCAGACCTGACAGTAACTTACCTCTGTGACAAACTGCTGTCTGAGATTTGAAGCAGCAAAGAGACAAAACATGTTAGAGAATCTCAAATGAAGAGAGTATGAAACATAAATATTATCTGTGCTTCCATGTTTTTCAGATCAAGTAAATCATTTTGCACTTTTTGACAAAAACATCATTAAATCTTAAAATTAGGAACCGAGCACCACATAAGGATAGTGACATGCAACCTGGATCCACAATTTCAGAAGGTACCTGTTTCTACAGAGGACTGTTTTTATCGTCTATACCTTCTCATCCATACTGGGTCCCAGGGCGGCGGATGCCTGTCACCAGCGATCATTGGGAGAGAAGTGGGGTTCTGTCCATTCTGACTGAGCTGGACCTAAAGGATGGGTGTAGAATGGACATAAACTACATTCTCCACAGGTGCAAAGCTGGCAGAGACAAACTGAACAGCATTATCTGCAGCGAAAGATGGTTCTACCAAGTATTCAGAACCAGGACGGGATGCCTCACTTCCCACTTCATAGCTGCACACTAATTTAACAGAAATAGAACGATGGTGAGAAACTTTCCATTTCCTCCATCCACCCTTACATGATGTAAGCCCTACAACACAGCTGACACAGAACCAGAAAACAGACCTTGTGTCTGCAGCTGACTGTGACTAAACAAGGCGTCGGTGTACACACACCGCTTGGAATCAGGCAGAGGTCAGGTATAAGATAAATTAGTTTATATTTTGGTTATGTTGCACAGTGACCGTGTATATATATATATGGTATATATATATATATATATATATATATATACCATATATATATATATGTATGTGTGTGTGTGTATACATACATACATACATACATATATATATATATATATATGTATGTATGTGTGTGTGTGTATACATACATACATACATACATATATATATATATATGTATATATATATATATGTATGTATATATATATATACATACATATATATATGTATGTATATATATATATATACATACATATATATATATATATATATATATATACATACATATATATATATATATATGTATGTATATATATATATATATACATACATATATATATATATATATATATGTATGTATATATATATATATATATATATATATGTATGTATATATATATATATATATATGAGTTTAAAATCATGTCTCCTTCTAATGTTTCTGTCTGTCTCTGTCTGAACCCGACAAACTGTTAAAGATGCTGATAGATTTTTTTTCCTCAATTCACTTAGTCAGATCTGGAGCAGAAGGCTCTCTGTGACATTTACCCACAATACTGTTCTTCACACCACCAACTGGACTCCTACTCTCTTCAAGTGAGGAGCGAAGATTGTTGCAACAGTTTGTTTTGTACACAGAACACAACAAGCCACCTGCTGACTAAAAACAGATAATTGCTATTACTGGCGTTCTGGATGTGACTGTAGGTGTAACGAGGTGGAGCGTGACGGGAGTGACCCTTCAGCACTATGAGGAGGAGTTGCACCCACATAGCTACACAGCAGACTGCATGCTTGTGTCCCTGAAACTAAGGACTTTAACCATGATAACACCTAGGGTTTTTGCATGCTCTGGTCTTTGGCCTCATTGAATCTAATTGAACTCTAATCTCTATCCTTGCATTTTTGGACCAAAAACTATGATTTCTGTCTTTTCTGCATTAAGCTGCTGGAAATTCACACCCATAACATGGGTCAGTGGACTGTGGTCCAGTGGTGACACAGAATATAAAGTTGTGTGTCACCATTTTGTATAAGATCTAGTGCTTCATAATATGAGCAAAGGGTGATCATGTATATTTGTAATAAAATGTGACCCAAGAATGAAGCCCTGAGGAACCCCACAAGTAATCTTTGTTTTCTCATATTTATAATTACCATTTGATACAAAGTAGTTCCAGTCGGCCAAGTAAAAACTGAACCATTTTAACACAGTACCAGGCAAACCTTCCCACTTTTCCAATCTTTCAGCCTGGATGTTATGATCATCTGTGTCGAAGCCGAACCGAGATCCAGAAAAACCAAGACTGATGTTTCAGATGCATTGCTGTCATTTAAAACCTTTACCAATGCTGTCTCAGTGCTGGTGAGGACAACTGCCTGACTGGATTAAAGTGCCTTTTTAATGACAAATGTTAGATTAATTATTATTATTACTTTTTAATGAAGCAGATTAGGCTTCTTGAAAAAATTTTAAAATAAAACTAACCTTACTTACACAGTAAGACACTGACTGCTCAAGAGTACGCCACATAACCTCATTTATATAGAAATAAATTTGCTACATTTGACACCTCATCACTGTTGGGATCTTCATGCAGTTTCAGAGTAATTTTTTATCATAATTTGTGCATATTTTCAACTGAAACACTATTAGCTGACATACTGATCTAATTGAAAACATATATCTGAGCAGCTATTGAAACATTTTCCTACTCTTTTTTTGTATAGTGGACCATTTTTGGAAGCTAACTCGTGTATTCGCTGTGTTATATTGTTTTAAAGCATGATAAAGAAGCAGCAGATTCAGGAATATTTCAGATAAACTTATAAAAATCTGTTTTTTTTCTGAAGGCTACAGCTAACTGACTTAAAGTCTTTCCCTCCAGTCTTTTTGCAGGAAATCAGTTTGCAGCACAGTTTCCTGTCGTCATCACAACTCTCTGCTCACTGCTGTGGCATCAATAAGTCTCCTAAAGAACAAGTAACAGGCGCATAAAAGGGAACATATCCCAGAACCCAACAGGAGGAGTGTGGTACCGAACACTCAGAAATCTGTCTCTCCCTCATACATTTACTGACAAACTCACCTTTAAACTCAATCCATTAAAGCGCAACCGTATCGACCTGCTTTCAGAGACTCAGCAGTAAGTTTAGCTGGAAAATCCAACCGTTTTTAATACACAAAGCTTGGTGGGTATTTTCACTTCTTGTCTGTCAATCATTATGTGTTTTTCCCCCATCACCTACATTGCTTTGCTGCAAGGTAACCCATCTGTATGACAGTCCTGTGGATCCTTACAGTAATGGGAGCATTCACTGAGCACTGAACTGTGGAGGAACTTTTCCACCTGAGATGAGGGCTAACGCACACCAGCCTGACAGCCGCTGATCTGCTGCAGAGACGGAGAGTAGGAAGGCTACCTTCAGTCTAAATACTGAACCAGTAAATGAGCAGATTGACTCAGTCAGTCAGGCTCATCCCTTCGACTGGACTCCATACTAACGGCTCATCCTAATGAATCTGAAATCAATATTTTACTTCACTAGAGGCTGTTTTTTGCTGCTTTGATGCATCATATTTAGTTTGGTTTCCATGTCCAGTTCTCAGATATATGGAGCAAAACATTACAGACTCAAGAGCTAAAGGTAAATAAGTGTTGAGTTACTGATCTAAAACACAGTCTTAAAACTCTCAGGCAGTCTATATGAGAAGTGGATATAATCTGTTTTAATGTGGTCCTCCGTCTTCAATGTAGAGGTATTTTTCACAGCATTGTTTCAGATAGTTGGTTAGTTTGAGATTTCTGTGGGTTCCAGGAACCAGGGTTGTTCTCTGAGGTACATTCCTAACTGAGTTAGCCCTGCATCCTAAAGCAGATATGGAGGAGGGGGAAATGGCTCCAGGAACCATCCTGGGTTCTAGAATAAGTTCCTGCTGTGGAAATGCATCTTTATTGAGGTGGTCCTTCACGATAAACCTTTGATAGATGAACCCACGGAGGTCTTGTGGGACTGGATGTTTTTCTAAGTTACATTTTGGGGACTTTAGTTATTCTCTCTTTTATATGAGTCCTGTGCTTTAAGCCATCTTTGATGTACTGTTGAGGAATGTTTCTCTGGGGCTTCCTGAATGTCTCATTCTACCCAGCTCCTCCATCTCACCATTACATCTGTAGCTGAAATTCATGTTTATGAGAAAAGAGTCCAGTAATGATGTGACAGATAATCTGAGAGATGTGGCAAGCTTACAGCTGACAGCTCCAGGGTTTAGCTTGTTTGTGGTTTAAATTATTTTATGTTTTCAATAATTTCCTTGTTTTTTCCATAGCTTTAACTAAAACATTTAATTATAATGTGTCTTTTTGACTAAGTGGACAAAGATCCGACTCATAATAGGTGCCTTGCAAAAGTATTCACATCCCTTGAACTTTTGCATGTCATAGTACAGCCACCTACTTCAGTGTATTTCATCTTGATTTTATGTGAGAGATCAACACAAAGCAGAAAATAGTTGTAAAGCAGAAGAAAGATAAAACATGGTTTTTAAAATGTTATAAATAATCCAGATGCCTTCAGCAATCAGCAAACAAAACATGGTGGTGGCAGCATCATGCTGTGGGGATGCTTTTCTTCAACATGGGCAGGAAAGCTTTTCAACTGAGAATCTGTGGCAAGACCTGAAAATTGATGCTGTCCTTCCAATGTGACTGAACTTGAGCTGTTTGCAAAGAAGAATGAGCATAAACTGCTTTCTCCTCATGTTCAAATAATCTGGTAGAGATGAACTCAAACATCTTCTAGCTGTGACTGAACGCCACTCATGGTATGCTTCATGCTACTGTTTGTGTAAACCAAGTACTTGGTCATGCCTTCAGTTTGGGAGCCTTTTTACATCTGAGTAACTGACAGGTTGCAGTAGGTGACTGCACAGATAAAATAACAACTACTGTGCTGCATGTCCATGACCAGACATGTGGGTTAGTTGTTGTTGGAAAGCTTCTTCATACTAAATTATTGAAGATTTCTTTAACAAAATCCATTCCATCTTTCTCACCGCTGCGCTGGTGAAACCGTCTGGTCTCTATCTTTATGCACAACACAACAAAAGTTCTTAAGCCTTAAACTTAAGACCATGAATCATATAAGTCAAGCTGTGCTTTCTGGTATTTTTACATCACTGCAGACCAGTGTGGAGATTTTTTATTCATTGAGATCCAAACGTTTCTGGCAAAACTTCACCGACTCCGAAGGTGCAGCAGAGGGAAAAAGGTCTGGTGATCTGTAGACTCCAGGAAGCAACTTCACCTCAACATGTTTTATTTATTGCCCACATTAAGTTAGGAGAGCCATACTGCTCAATAAATCTGAATCAGACCCACTATTTAAATGAATATAAGCCTTCTGAGGTCGGTTTGCTGTGGACCAAAGTGGGTCCGACCCAGAAAAGCATCCATGATAATGCAGTGTTCCCAGACTTTCCTCTTCATGTTGTTGAACATAACCACACGCATGTAACATGTTTACCATCCTAATTTCCTCCAGCATGGGCAAAAATATTGGCTCAGTGATCAAAGCAGAGAAATCCAATCAAACATGCTTCTTATGTCGGTGAACATTCACTAACGGGTTTGCTGGCTCCACTTGTGTGGTGAAACGCAGAAACAATTAGCTTCTTATGTTCTGCTAATACACAAACACGGGTACCCGGTACGCACACGCCAATAGCTGCACTATTCAGCACAAATAAACACAGCAGCAACAATCCTAATTAATCCACATATATTCTCCAACACTGGATATTTTGGGCTTTCATCTCCTCAATTACAGTAAACTTCCTACGGTTATGTAGGAGCTGGATTAAGAGGGATTATGGAGAAACAGCCCCGGTTCAAATGATTTCTTGCCTTTGATTTACTTCATCAAACTATTAACCACTAAGCCTTTGAAAAGTAGAGGTACAATGTGTCTTGTTTTTATATGTACATCTTTCAGAATCCTTCTCTGTGGTCTAGTTTCTCCACTGGTTTGAGGAGAAAGTTGAAGACCAAACCAACA